>NW_025781600.1:0-39883 GCF_021130785.1 Homalodisca vitripennis | reverse complement strand
TAACCATTACATTTTATTTTATTAAAGAACTCCATTCCACTGATAGGATGTTTTTTGATGTTGTTGTACTAAAACCTCTTAGAATATATCCTTTGTTTATGAATTTTATAATAAAATTAATTTTAATACTGTTGAGCCGGGGCTCAGTTTGGGCATTTATTTTTGTCTATTATTTTCCCACCTCGGCCACTCTTGTCAGTCGGTGGGGGAGTCACTCCGTCAAGTATTGATTTTTCTGCCTGGTTGGACTGATTGGTCGAGGTCAGCTGGTTGACCTTGACTAGTTTAACCGACCAGCTGTTCACCAGGCACCGGCACCCGGCTACTGTTTCGGAAGCGGTCAGACTGTTCGGAGACACGTTTTGGAGAAGCTTACTGTGTTCTGGCTGTTCTCTGTTCTTCCCGTTTCTCCATGGCTGGCTAACTCCACTACTTTCGGCAGGTAAATGTTCTTTTGCACTCTCTTAACTTATTTAGTTGGCGGTTTTTTCTCTCCCACCCAGACATATATTATCGTAGATTAGTTATAAGTAATTTATATATATTTTTGTAACTTGTGTTCCTCGTGTACGTGTTCGTGTCGCTAAGTGTTCGTTCCTGTCTTTCGTACATTCTAAAATTTGTTAATTTATTTACTTTGCCAGTTAAGTTTTCTATTTTTTGCTCTAGTGCTTTCTAACTGATCCGTTCGGCGAACGGAAATTCTTTTTTTTTTCCGTGTACACACTTTGTCTTTTTAGTGTAAGCGAAGACGGTACAGACTTTGTAATTTTTTGTTACCTCGTGTTTCGTGTTGCGTGCATATTTGGGTGGCAACATCCATGATTTCAATTTTATTATTTAATTATTGCCTTTATAGTAGCGTGAACTGATTAGAATTTAATTATTGTTATTTGGGAAATAATGTATTGTTATTATTTGGTAAATTATATAATTATTATCAGGCCTACCTTACAATTAATATTTAATAGCAAAATGTAAATTATTATAATATAATGATTAAAATCCAGCGAATTATATTTTACAAGTAAATGTTATCACGCTTAATCATTTAGTATGGCTGTCCTAGCCTATGTAATATTTAATATTGGCACCAAGTAGTGCATCTTAAAATACTTGGTGTCTTGAGGTATTTTTGGGAAATAGTCTTCTGATACTTAAAAGGTACTGTTAGTTACAGATTGTTATTTTTTTTTTAATTGTTAAATTTAAATATTTTATTATACTTTGTGGCAAACATAATTAAGTTTTTATTATTTCTCGGGTTGTAGTAAAGTTGTTCTGAATATCTACTGGTTATGTTGGGGATTCTATAGGGTCCCCGTGAGTGCCGTCAGCGGGACTGATGCGGCGAGTCTGCCCACAGCACTGAAGCCAACTGAATGCCCGCGCCCTGCCAGCGCTATTGGACCGGCATCCAACCGGAGTGTAGTGCTCCCATTAATTTCTTCTGGAACAAGGTTGGATCAGAAATGTTTTTTACTTCTTATACCACTTGCGAGGACTGGGGTGCAGGGAGCGCTGCCAGATGTTAGATCTGGAGGAGGGCCAGTACCTAGCCAGTATTTATTTAGTTTAGTTACATGACCTGAAGGGGAGGATTTCATCTTTAATTCGGATTCGTGGAGGCAACTAAGCCCCCGCCTCCTTCGAAAATTGGCTTTAAATATATTTTTTTTAAATTTCGGCTACAAACTTGAAACAAAATTACTTTTCAAAAATAGTGGGCCTAGAAATTCTACAACCTTTTTCCTCCCCTCAGTTCATAAAAATTACCTGTTAAAAATTTTTTTTATATTTACCACCGCCGTACCTGATATATGTTATTTATAGACCAAATTTCTATTTATTGTGTTATTAATATTATATTATTTATTTATTATGTTATTGTTATTATTGGAATTTTATTTTATTGTTGTTATTTAGTTTTTTAAGTTACGCGGTTGCACCGTGGTGCTGAAGTAATTGTAATTTGCATGGAAATGTTTGCCACCTATTAATTATATATCTTTTACTCGAAAATCTTGTCTCTTTGTCTATCTTCCCACTAGTGGCATGTGATTTTTTTTTAATGATTTGCTCCGAGTTTGGGAGGGGCGCGCTTCCGAGGCCTCCTGTCTATTTCGCTTACTCGGAACAAAATGGTAGCAGAGCGTGGTTACGTGTTTTTACCCTCTGCGGGCCCGGGGTTTTTGTTTTGCCACTGGTGGTGAGAGGCGCGAGTTGAAGTTAGTTTGTGACTTCCTGCGCCTGTGCCGTCTCGCTGAGCTATTTTTCGCTGATTTACAGGAAGTGTGTGAACTTATTTATTTTCTGATTATTGTTACTTGTGTGTTTTTGTTATATCTTGTCTTCGTTGTTTTTCTTTCTGGTTTTGTTCTGGTACGGCGTAGTGTTTTGCTGTGGTATTTTTGGTTTCGCTGCCGTGTTTCGTGGACGGCAGGAATTCTGGGGACCCTGCTGAGAGTGTTGTTTCACTGCGTTCACTTGTCGCCTTAGTTATTGATTTGTTAGTTGTTGACTTCGAGTCAGTGTGTGTTACTTGTTAGTCTGTGTCATTTATTTATTTATCATGCCTGTCTCTCTGGTGCCTGAATACTTGCTGAAGGAGGATCTCCATTTTGAGTTGTTGGCTCGTGGGCTTTAATCCGGGTTCCGACTGCGAGTCCATGCGGAAGCAACTGCGTGATAATATGGAACTGGACACGACCTGGCCTAGAGATTTGACGTTCCAGAAGCAGAGGCCTATTTTGGAGGCTAAGTTGGAGACTTTTGAAAATAGTCAGGAGGACTGGTTGGAGTCGCCGCCTACTGGCCGAGAGAGGGCTAGGTATTTGTCCCGGCTTACCCATCTACATATGAGGCTGTCGCTACTTAGAGCCAAGCTTACCAGTTCTAGTGATAAGGAGTGGGTTGGAGGAACGCGTCACCTTGTTTGACGGCCTGCTGACTGTACTCGAGAGGGACGAGGGGGCAAAGGCTCCTGAAAAAAACTTTGTCTGCGATTGACTCTGCTGCGGCTGTTAAGGGTGAATGCCGGATCCCTGGGTCAGTTGTTGCTGATTTTGATGTGGGCGTGGCGTCGGGGGTGTCTGGTGTGGACGGGGCCCGGGGCCTGTGACCCAAATGCCTGCTGGATCTGGGGGACTGGGGACTGTGGTGACGGGATCCTTTGTTCAGTATCACAAGCTTCCGAACCCACTTACCCCCCGTTGCTGCAGCGACTACCAACGGTGGATGGTCTAGATACTGAAGCCTTGCTGCGGTTTCTTTCTGAGATCCTGCGACTGCATGACTTGCCTGGTCTTCAGGGAGCGAGCTTCCTGCATGTCATCTCTCCGTTTTGTAGGCCACCTTTGGGTGACTGTCTGGTTCGAGTTCTCCAGAGGGGTGGTACCCTGGATGATTTTCATAGGGAGGCATTGGATTTCTTTGTTCCTGGTCAGTTGAGGGAACGTCTCCGTGTGGAGAAATTCTTTAGGCCTCAGGGCAACGGAGAGAGTTTGGCAAAGTTTGTGGCCGAGGTGAGGGACACTGATAGGGTGTTAAGGCTCAATATCCCCGAAAGTACTGTGGTCACCACCATTCTTGAGGGTCTCAATCCTGAAGAGAGGTCCCGTCTAGTTTTTGCTGGTCGCCCTTCCACCTTTTCTGAACTGGACCGTCTGTGCATTGCTTCGCGCAGCGTGCAGTTTGCTGACCGGCAGAGGGCGGAGAGGAACAATCATCGTTCCATCCAGCCCTCCAGGGCTGTCACGGCCGTACAGAATCCCGTGGATGGGCCACATCACTCTGGTGGGCTTCATCCACCCATCTGCTATGCCTGTGGTGAACGAGGTCATACTCGTCGGGAGTGTCCTAGGAGATATCGCACTGGTCCAAAAAAACTAGATCAAAGGGGGGTTTTCTCTGAAGTTCCCCCGAGGTCTAAGAAAAAATTTCAAAAAAATAGTACCTGTGCGAAAAAATTTGATTAATAGTTTGGACACTACGAGCCTAGCAGAAAAGGGAAAACCTACGGCTTAGGACAGCATCTTCGGTGTGCCCTTATATCAATATCTTAGTGGGAGACTCAGTGCATAAGGCCCTAGTTGATTCCGGGTCAGCCTGTAGCCTCATCTCTTCCCGTCTTTTTGAAGCCATTTCAAGGTTAGGTTTGGTGAAGCACACCGAGGAGTCTTCTTTAACTTGCTGGACTGCTTCTAATTCCCCTCTTCCAATTTCGAAGAAGGCTTCAATCAAGTTTAAGGTTGAATATTTTTCATGGGTGTGGAGCTTCCTTGTGGCCCAGGACCTGAGTATGGATTGTATTTTGGGGGCGGATTTTATTCAAAAGACTGGTTTGGTGCTGGATCTTCAGGCGGGCCAGTCTTATTTCAAATTCAATCGGCGAGTGTCAGTCCCCTTTTCTGAGAATTTCAAATCGACATCGCAGGTTGGTGAGGTGGAGTGTGTGAGGAAGGTTCTGCCCCTGGGGACCCGTTCGGTCACTTGGATGAGGAGCAAGCTGGGGTTCTCCGTGAGCTTTGCTCAAGATTTCCGGAGGTCCTCACACCCAAGCTCGGTTCTACCCATCTTATTGAATATGAAATTCGTCTGACTGACACTCAGCCAGTACGCTCCCACCCATACAAGTTGGCTCCTCCAAAGATGGAGGTTATGCGTGGTATCATCAAGGATCTCTTGGATCAAGGAGTTATTGAGCCCTCAAACTCATCGTATGCCAGTCCAGCGTTCTTGGTTCCAAAGCCTAATGGAAAACATCGTATGGTGGTTGACCTAAGAAAACTTAATGCCAAAATTGAAATAGACTCAGTGCCTCTCCCCGATCTCCATTCTGCTTTTGATTGGTTCGGTAAGGCCAAATTTTTCACTATATTTGATTTGAACCAAGCCTATCACCAGATTCCGTTGAAGAAGGAATCACGTCCTCTGACGGCCTTCTGTGTTCCGTGGAATTTGTATCAGTACCGATCTGTGCCTATGGGGCTAGCTGTGGGGGCCCAAACGTTAACTAGGTTGCTTGACTCCATCTTCCACGATGTGAAGTTCAGGTATGTCTTTAATTATCTTGATGACCTTCTGGTCTACAGTGAGTCTTTCACGGAACACGTTAAACATCTTGAGGAGGTATTGGTTAGGTTGGGTAGGGCTGGCCTTACAGTCAATCCGGAGAAGGTGTCTTACGCCAAGTCTGAAATATCGTTTCTCGGTCACCTCGTGTCGTCTAGGGGTGTATCTATAGACCCTGCCAGGACCCAAGGCATTCGGGATTTCCCTCCTCCGAAGGATGCCAAGGGTGTTGCCAGATTCATAGGCATGGTTAATTTGTACCGTAGGTTTATTCCTGACTTTGCCGAGGTGGCCGCCCCTCTGAACGCCTTAAGAAGGAAAGACGCAAAGTTCGTTTGGGGGTGAAGATCAAGAACGTGCTTTTCAACTGCTTAGGGAGGCCATTATCCAACCTCCTGTGCTGCGAATACCGGACTTTAGTAGGCCCTTCATCTTGCAGACTGACTCCTCATCCTGTGCTGTAGGAGCTGTGCTTTCTCAAGAATTCGACGGCGCTCGGCAACCTATCGCTTTTGCATCTAGGACTTTGACCCTTCAGGAAAAAGAAATCTTCTATTTATGAGCTGGAGTGTCTGGCGGTCGTTTTCGGCATGGATAAGTTTCGGAGGTTCCTAGAGCATTCCGAATTTCTGCTGGAAACTGACAATCAGGCTCTTTCCTGGCTATTGGCCCATCCTCGACAAACTCGGGAAGATTGGTCGCTGGGTTGTCAAAATTGCGGCCTTTAAATTCAGGGTGCAGCACATTCGCGGCACCCAAAACGTCGTCGCCGATGCTCTTTCTAGAATGTATCATCTACCCAGCGATCCTGTTGATTCTCAAGCACCGTTGTGTGGGACCGTGATGTTGGATTTCCCTGCTGCCTTTGAGAGTTTTGGCTCTCACCAACTTCAAGACCCCGAGTTGTCAAACATCATTGGTGAGCTCCAGGAGGGAGAAGCCCACTCTCCTTACTTCTTGTCCAAGGGTGTCCTCTGCTGTCGTGCCCGACGCGGAGGTGGTCCCAAGATTGTTCTGCCGAGTGCCCTCATACCGATGGTCTTTTCCTACTTTCATGTTTCTCCCGTGGGCGGTCATTTAGGTATTCACAAGACCATCGCTAAAATCAGAGATAAGTTTATCTGGAAGAGTATGGACAGAGACATTGCTGGTAGAGTACGAGCTTGTCATCTTTGCTCGGTCAGTAAACCAGCACAAAATACCAAATTAGGACTTCTTTCCTCCGAGGTGGCGGAGCGGCCTCTTGAAAAGGTGTTTCATTGACTATGTGGGACCCTTTCCCCGTAGCAAGTCAGGGAACACCTCCCTGCTTGTCGCTGTGGATGCTTTCTCTAAGTTTTGCTGGTTGATTCCTCTTAGGAGTGCCACGGCGTCGCTCACCGTCAAGGCACTCAAGTCCGCCCTTCTACAGAATTTTGGAGTGCCCGCCACCTTCGTCTCAGACAACGGCACACAATTCGTGTCGAGGGAGTTTCATCGCTTCTGTTTTGGGCATGGAATCAAACATGTTACTACATCTCCTTACTACCCCCAGCCTTCTCATGCTGAGCGGTTCAACCGCAATCTCAGAGCCGCCCTCATCGCTTATCACGCTGAGAAACAAACTACCTGGGATGAAAACCTGAGCTGGCTTCAGTTAGCCTTCAATTCTGCTCTTCACGAAAGTCATGATTCCACGCCTTTTCAGGTCATGTTTAGTAGTCCTCCTTCTGATCCCTTGTCTAATCTCTGGAGTCTGGATGGTCTACTACCAGTACCTGGTACTCCCAATGTAAGTGACACTTGGGAAGCCGTCAGGGTTAAGCTCCTACAGTCTAGGGAAAGGGTGAGGAGGAAATTCAATAAGGGACGTATTGCTAACCCCTTCCAGGTGGGGGATCTTGTCTTTTGTAAGGCCCATCCGGTCAGTTCGGCCGTGGATAAACGGGCAGCCAAACTTTGCTATCGGTGGACAGGTCCCCACCGGATTCTTCGTTTTCTCTCCCCAGTTACTGCTGAGTTGGTTGATCCCGTATCAGGGAGGTTGTGGCGGAAGGCCCATGTTTCTCATCTGAAGGCCTTCCGTGGTGATACCTCTGGTCATGCTCTGGATACTGGTGCGGCTGCGGGGGTGTCCGGGGACTGATCACCCCTGGTTTTCTCTGTGGTGTCGTTTTACTCTCTTTCTGTTTTCTTCTTTCTCCAAGAGAGGCGCCTCTCAAAATTTTTCAGGAGGACCGTGTTTTGTCTGCCTCCTGCTCAGGACTTCGTTTCCTGTTAGGGTTCTCGACTTCCCGTATCCTGTGCCAGAGCTTGTTGGTTCTTCTTTCAGTGGGGGAGAGGTTTTGTTTGGGGTTGCACCCTTTTTAGTGGGGGAGGTTGAGCCGGGGCTCAGTTTGGGCATTTATTTTTGTCTATTATTTTCCCACCTCGGCCACTCTTGTCAGTCGGTGGGGGAGTCACTCCGTCAAGTATTGATTTTTCTGCCTGGTTGGACTGATTGGTCGAGGTCAGCTGGTTGACCTTGACTAGTTTACCGACCAGCTGTTCACCGGCACCGGCACCGGCTACTGTTCGGAGCGGTCAGACTGTTCGGAGACACGTTTGGAGAAGCTTACTGTGTTCTGGCTGTTCTCTGTTCTTCCCGTTTCTCCATGGCTGGCTAACTCCACTACTTTCGGCAGGTAAATGTTCTTTTGCACTCTCTTAACTTATTTAGTTGGCGGTTTTTCTCTCCCACCCAGACATATATTATCGTAGATTAGTTATAAGTAATTTATATATATTTTTGTAACTTGTGTTCCTCGTGTACGTGTTCGTGTCGCTAAGTGTTCGTTCCTGTCTTTCGTACATTCTAAAATTTGTTAATTTATTTACTTTGCCAGTTAAGTTTTCTATTTTTGCTCTAGTGCTTTCTAACTGATCCGTTCGGCGAACGGAAATTCTTTTTTCCGTGTACACACTTTGTCTTTTTAGTGTAAGCGAGACGGTACAGACTTTGTAAATTTTTGTTACCTCGTGTTTCGTGTTGCGTGCATATTTGGGTGGCAACATCCATGATTTCAATTTTATTATTTAATTATTGCCTTTATAGTAACGTGAACTGATTAGAATTTAATTATTGTTATTTGGGAAATAATGTATTGTTATTATTTGTAAATTATATAATTATTATCAGGCCTACCTTACAATTAATATTTAATAGCAAAATGTAAATTATTATAATATAATGATTAAAATCCAGCGAATTATAGTTACAAGTAAATGTTATCACGCTTAATCATTTAGTATGGCTGTCCTAGCCTATGTAATATTTAATATTGGCACCAAGTAGTGCATCTTAAAATACTTGGTGTCTTGAGGTATTTTTGGGAAATAGTCTTCTGATACTTAAAAGGTACTGTTAGTTACAGATTGTTATTTTTTTTTTAATTGTTAAATTTAAATATTTTATTATACTTTGTGGCAAACATAATTAAGTTTTTATTATTTCTCGGGTTGTAGTAAAGTTGTTCTGAATATCTACTGGTTATGTTGGGATTCTATAGGGTCCCCGTGAGTGCCGTCAGCGGGACTGATGCGGCGAGTCTGCCCACAGCACTGAAGCCAACTGAATGCCCGCGCCCTGCCAGCGCTATTGGACCGGCATCCAACCGGAGTGTAGTGCTCCCATTAATTTCTTCTGGAACAAGGTTGGATCAGAAATGTTTTTTACTTCTTATACCACTTGCGAGGACTGGGGTGCAGGGAGCGCTGCCAGATGTTAGATCTGGAGGAGGGCCAGTACCTAGCCAGTATTTATTTAGTTAGTTACATGACCTGAAGGGGAGGATTTCATCTTTAATTCGGATTCGTGGAGGCAACTAAGCCCCCGCCTCCTTCGAAAATTGGCTTTAAATATATTTTTTTAAAATTTCGGCTACAAACTTGAAACAAAATTACTTTTCAAAAATAGTGGGCCTAGAAATTCTACAACCTTTTTCCTCCCCTCAGTTCATAAAAATTACCTGTTAAAAATTTTATATTTACCACCGCCGTACCTGATATATGTTATTTATAGACCAAATTTCTATTTATTGTGTTATTAATATTATATTATTTATTTATTATGTTATTGTTATTATTGGAATTTTATTTTATTGTTGTTATTTAGTTTTTAAGTTACGCGGTGCACCGTGGTGCTGAAGTAATTGTAATTTGCATGGAAATGTTTGCCACCTATTAATTATATATCTTTTACTCGAAATCTTGTCTCTTTGTCTATCTTCCCACTAGTGGCATGTGATTTTTTTTTAATGATTTGCTCCGAGTTTGGGAGGGGCGCGCTTCCGAGGCCTCCTGTCTATTTCGCTTACTCGGAACACTGTATAGACTGGTGTCTTTGTTTTTAAAACTTATTTTCAGTTTATATATTTAAAATTAAATAGTTTAACTTTCTTCTATATGAGTCTAACACAAGTTTGACATTTTTATTTAGAATTTTAAATTTATATTATTATTGTTATATGGCTATTATTATTATACTTGTGTAAAAACATTTGGAATAACATTGTTAATTCTGGAATGTAAAGTGATGATATAAAATAAAGTGTTTATTTAATTGTGTTTTGTAAACCACAGATCAAAACGGTACCCATAAATGTGAAGACTTGATCTGTAACTGTACTGTTTAACCTGAATTGTTTTTTCCCAATCTCTCTCTGTATAATGTGGGTTTTGCTTAATAAATTATGAATATAATGCAACATATATTTTAAGGTTTAAATTGCAGAATTGTGCAATTTTGAATGAATATATTACAATCTACTAGGCAAATCAAATATAAACGGTAATTTTCAAAATTATATTTATTGAATAATATCATACAGAAACTATACCTTCAACATTTTTCAATGTAGTCTCCTGCATTATCTACACACTTCTGCCACCGATTTGGAAGCTTGAATATTCCCTGTTCATAAAAAGATTGAGGGCGAGTTGTTAACCAATCGCGCACGTGCTTTTCGACGTCTTCATTGTTTTCAAATCGTTTTCCTCCAAGTGATTCTTTCAGGGGCGCAAACAAAAAAATAGTCACAAGGGGACAGGTCTGGACTGTAAGGAGGGTGTTTGAGAGTTTCCCAACCCATTTCTTCCAATTTATCCCTTGTCAACAATGCGGTGTGAGGCCTTGCGTTGTCATGGAGAAGGATGACCTCTCTAATGGGCACACCTCGTCTTTTGTTCCGGTAACTGGTTTTTGCTGACTGTAGCATCTGGCAGTAGTAAGCCGCATTCACTGTTCGTTGATCGTGAAGAAAATCAATGAGTAGAACTCCCCTTGAGTCAACAGAAATTGTTGCAAGAACTTTTCCGGCTGAGAGACGAGTTTTGGCTTTCACTGGGCAGCCTTCATCCTTCCTTCACCACTCCTTACTTGCCATTTTCGATTCGGGAGTGTAATGGTGGACCCACGTCTCATCACACGTGACGATGCGCCTCAAAAAATCTTCACCTTCTTCTTAAAATCGTTGCAGAAGTCTCCCAGCAATCTCCGACCTAACCTGTTTTTTGACTGAGGGCACCCCAATCCCACGGTGTGAAGCGACCCGTGCCTAAGGGATGCATGGCGCAGGGGTTGTGCGTCGTAAACGGAGCCCTTGGGGGTTGGGCGCCCCCCCAAGCGTAAATAGCCTTACCTGGTCATGCGGGGCTCTGGCTGGGTGGAACGTTATTTCCTCGGTACTCGTGGGACCTTTTATGGAGTCTTTTAATAAAAAACAAAAAAACACCAACAGATTTAGATCTGGAAGAACTGCAACGGGCAGTTGCATCCGGCACCCAGGCCTTGGATGTATCTGCCTGTTCTTCTAGCGCTACCACCATCGACGACGATGTAGTACTCGATGATGCTAGCGAAAGGGTTGAGTCCATGGACACAGACACTGGGGCATGTGTAATGGACTACAACCTTAAGCTCCCCTTTAAACTGCGCAAGCGTTGGGCGATGGAGCAGAAGAAGGCCGACGGCACCTGGCTTCCGGACAGTCAATGGAGGAGGCAAACGGGCAAGATGTCGGCCAATGAAAGAAGAAAGATGAGAAAACAGAGGGAGGCAGCACCGGAGGCAACTGCAGGTGCGGTCTCTACTCCTATTGAGAAGAGAGGGCGCTCGGGCGGTTCTTCGGCGGAAAAACCCCCTGCCGAGGAGGCGCCCGACCGCACCTCTTGAGCAAGCAGCGCATGCGACGAGTACCAATCCCTCAACGGAGGAGGGATTGGGAGAAACATTCAGGGAGGTTCTGACGGGACATAAGCTAGTCTTGGTCCCTACGAACTTTCCTGAGAGGCGCCTCTCAGAGGAGGAGGCTATGGAACTTCGGGGGCGCATTCTCGACGAGGTACTCTCAGCAGAGGGTGTGTGCCTGCAGTTCAAGAGGTGTTTCCCGGAAAGGGGGGCTCTCGTCATGCTCTGTGGCAGTGACGAGACCAGGGATTGGCTGCGGGGTCTGGCTCCGGGGCTGGGGATCGGTGGCCCTGGGGGAATAGGGGTGATCTGTGGGGACTACAAAGACCTCATAAGATCTACCAAGGTCTTCCTAAGGGTTGATGGTCCCATGGCCGAGAAGGACTCTGCGACCATTCTCAAGGCAATAAAGAAACAGAATGCTGGGATCTCTGTGTCGGACTGGAGGGTTGTTGGAGATGTCCACAGGGGAGATTCCAGAACTCTCGTAATTTTAATGGATGAACAATCTTCAACCACTCTTAAGGGGAGGGGCTGGAGGGTGTTCATTGGTGTGGAGCAGGTCCAGCTGAGGGCGCGGGGTGGGGTGGTTGATCATGGGGATCAAGGTTCTTCAGATCAACCTGCAGCACAATAAGGCTGCCTCGGCTGTATTCTGCAGACGCTTCCTGTCGGAAGATTTCCACGTGGCTCTGATACAGGAACCTTGGATCAGCAAGGGAAAAATATCAGGGCTTTCATTGACAGGGGTGAAAATAGTTAGTGCCCAGGTTGAAAATGCCAGGACATGTATTGTTGTAAGCAACAAGGTGGACAGCATTCCTGTTCTGGAATTTTGTTGCAGGGATCTCGCCACAGTCAGGCTGATGGTGGCTGGTACTGGACGAGCCCCGCTAGTTGCATCATCATATCTACCGTATGATGATGCGGAGTCCACGCCCTCCAGGGAACTGGCTGCCTTGGTGGACCATGTTGGGAGGAGTGGAGCGGAACTGGTGGTGGGATGCGACGCCAACTCGCACAACGAGGCGTGGGGTAGCACCAACACCAATAACAGAGGTAAGTTACTTCTAGAATATATAATGTCCCGTAGTCTAATGATTGCAAATGTGGGACATGTGCCCACGTTTCGCACGAGGACAAGAAGGGAGGTGCTAGATGTGACCATGATGTCGGAGGGTATGGCTGGTCGGATGCATGGCTGGCATGTGTCTGACGAACCTTCCCTCTCTGATCATGCTCACATCTGTTTCAAGATCGGTGAACAGATGCTGGAAAAAGTTCAGTATAGGAATCCGAGGAACACAAACTGGGTATCATACAAGGAAAACCTCAGGGCACGGCTGGATTCTGATTCCACTAATGGGAAACGGATTCACAGCGCGGCGCAGCTTGACGAATCTGCTGACGGTCTAACTTCTGCGATTGTCGGCTCCTTCGATCTCAGCTGCCCGGTTATCAACAAAAACAGATCAAAGGTAGCCTGGTGGAGCTCTGAACTGGCCTCTTTGAGGAAGAGGGTCAGGGCTCTATTCAGGAGAGCCAAAACTTGGGGCACTTGGGACACCTACCATGAGGCTCTTGCACTGTACAACCACAAGGTTCGTACGGCTAAGAGGTTAGCCTGGAAGAAGCTCTGCACCGATATTGACAGTGTGCAGGGCAGTGCAAGGCTGCAAAAGCTATTGGCAAAGAATCCCATCTCGCCGCTTGGTAGTCTCAAGGACGATCAAGGTGTTTACATTACTGAGCCGGAAGGAGTTCTGAAAGTTATGATGGGAACACTTCCCGGACTGTATTGTTCATGAGGGTGAACAACCACCCGAAAGTGAGGGGAGACATGCGGGTCGCGCCACCCATTCGCAGTGGAGTCTGGCGCACCGTATTGTTACCTTCAGTAGGATTGAGTGGGCTATTAACTCATTCAGTCCTTACAAGGCTCCTGGGGGCGACGGGGTGAGACCGGTTTGCTTGCAGCGGGGATTGGACATTCTCCTTCCACAGCTGTGCAGACTGTTCAGAGCCTCCGTGGCTCTCAGGTACATCCCACTATCCTGGAGAGTGTCCAGAGTGGTGTTCATACCGAAGCAGGGGAGGGCGGGCATGGATCGGCCGAAGTCTTTCAGGCCGATATGCCTGTCCTCCTTCCTTCTCAAAACCATGGAGAAAATGGTTGCCAGGTTTGTTTGCGAGGGAGCTCTTCTGGAGCGACCTTTGCATCCTAACCAGCATGCCTACACTCCAGGAAAGTCATGCGACTCGGCCCTGCATCAATCGGTATGCAGGATTGAGAAGACGCTGGCGGCAAAAGAGAGGCTATAGGAGTCTTTTTAGACATTGAAGGTGCCTTTGACAATACAGCCACTCAGGCGATTATCAATGCGGTCTCGGGACGTGGCGTTGATGGTCAGGTGTGTGACTGGATAGGGGCCTTGCTCACGGACAGGGTTGTTGTTTCAACCCTCATGGGAGCAAGTGTTAGTGCGAAGGCTACGAGGGGCTGTCCGCAGGGCGGCGTCCTCTCTCCTCTTCTGTGGAACCTGGTTGTGGATGACCTGCTGAATTCTTTGAATAGCAGTGGTGTCTTTGCACAAGAGTACGCAGATGATATTGTGATTCTTGTGAGTGGAAAGTTCAACACAACAATCACGGAACTGACCAATGCTGCTCTGAACATGGTGGGAAACTGGTGTGATAAGGTTGGCCTCACCGTCAACCCCACCAAGGCTGCCGTGGTTGCCTTTACCAGGAGGCGACAGATGGAGGGCACTGGTCCCTTTCTATTTAAAGGCTCACCCGTTGAGCTGAAGCCTGAGGTCAAGTACCTGGGCGTGATCCTAGATAGGGTTCTAAACTGGGGACCTCATCTAGAAAGGGTCATTGCCAGGGGTAAGTGGTCTCTAATGCAATGCAGACGTGTGATAGGTGGACCCTAGGGAAGCCGAGGCTCTTGTACTGGCTTTATGTTTCGGTGGTCAGACCTGCACTAATGTACGGAGCTGTCGTATGGTGGCCAAAAACGGAAGCCAAGACGGTGGTAGCACGTCTGGCGGGTATCAAAAGGATGGCCTGCCTCGCTATCACAGGGGCTTTTCCTAGTGCGCCAGGCGCGGCTCTGGACTGTTGTCTTAATCTCGCCCCCCCTGGACATTGTCATTCGAGCTATGGCCAGGAAGAGTGCCTACTGTCTTCAGCAGACGGGACTCTGGTCGGGCTGCAGCGGTGGGCACTGCAGAATTGGCACTCTGATACAGGAGGATGTTTTGCACATGATCTCTGATCAGATGCCACAAAAGTTTTCCTTTGACAAACCCTTTAGGATTATTTTACCCTCAAGGGATGATTGGTCAGAGGGGAAGCAACCTCTTCCACCAGCGGAGCTCGAATGGTACACAGACGGCTCTAAAACAAAAAGCGGCACAGGCGCTGGAATTCTGGGAGTGAGACCATGTAGGGAGCTGGTGGTTCCTATGGGTCCGTATCCGACAGTCTTTCAAGCGGAGGTCGCAGCCATTATGGAATGTGCTCGTGAGAATCTTCGTCTGCGATATAGGGGCAAGACGATTAACATTTTCACGGACAGTCAGGCAGCGCTGATGGCGCTGGATTCTTGCGCAATCAAATCCAAACTGGTTTGGGATTGCTATCAGACCGTTTCCTTCCTTGCCAGAATCAACATTGTAACCGTTTGTTGGGTTCCTGGTCATGAGGGGATTCCTGGGAACGAAAGAGCTGATGCCCTGGCCAACCAGGGCTCAGCAACAATTATGACGGGCCCTCAACCATTCTGCGGTGTTCCAAGGTGTGAATCCTCTAGGGTTGTCTCGAAATGGATTCGCGCGGAACATGGGAGAAGGTGGAGGTTGCATCCGGGTTTGAGAGTGAGTAGAATGGTATTACAGTCACCTTCCTCCAAGGTGGCCTCGGACCTTCTCTCATTAAACAGATCAATGTCTTCTAAGGTCATTGGTCTCATTACGGGGCATGGTCACCTGAAGAAGCATCTACACAGAGTTGGCATCCTTCAGGAGGATCCGCTCTGTGGAAGGTGTAATGAGCAGGAGGAGACTGCTGAGCACCTGCTCTTTGATTGCCCTGCAATAGCAAGAGAGCGGTATGCCATCTTTGGTAGCTTGAACAGGGGTGGCGAGTTTTCCCAGGAGGACTTGATAGGTTGTTTTCGGCGGTTTGTTGAACTGCTGAAGTTGTAGACTGGTAGGCCTCATGGTGTTTCCGGGGTGCGCAAAAGGCCCTTGAGGCTTAAGTGCATGGCAGTAGGCGTCCCCCAAGGGGGAAAAACCTGTTTTTGATTTCCGGCCAACAACCTCGGAACCCAGCGAGCACTAATTTTTCTGAAGCCAAGGTGGTCTGTGATTGCAGACTGAACACTCCCGTAGCTGATACCAATTTCCGACGAGATTTCTTGAACAGTTAACTGGCGATCACCTTCAATAAGCTGTCGAACTGCACTAATGTTGTCATCTGTAAGACGACCTTGGGCGTCGACCGTGACTTTCGTTTTCAGCACGTTCTCGGCCATCCCTAAATTCTCTGGCCCACGTATACACTCGATTTTGAGACAGAGTAGTGTCCCCAAACTGTGCCAGCAAACGAATAAAAATTTCCGAAGGCTTAACACCTTCATTTGTTAAAAATTTTATGACGATGCGTTGCGCAACAGATGGATGTACCTCTCGCTCGGTCATGGCTGTACTGAAGGCAGAACACAACGCTAGTGTGAAGCAAGCAGTTCCCCCACTCCTATTAAGCAAAACGACAATCGCCAACAGCCGCATCACGTCCCGAACATGTTTGGTACAGTCAACAGCAAAATTACCGTTTATATTTGATTTGCCCTTGTAATTAACTGACACAATAACATAATTAAATTTATCATCCATTCCGGCTCAAACAGAAGAAAAGTAGATTTCACATATGGATGTTCTGAAAATATAAAAATTGTGACACATTATTAGAATAGAAAGTTAATTTGTGATCCTATGAAAACTCCAAAGGTATACCAGTTAATATATTCATAATACTTTTAAATATTAAAAAACTGTGTCATCTCCAAACTTTACAAGATGAAAATTGTCATGAAATTAGTAAATTCGTTTAAAAAAAAGTGGTCTTGCTTTAGTTGTAGTCAGTCAGAAATTATTGTTTTTGGACATGTATGTTGCTTATAATACTCCTACGTTATTTTATACCTCTTTAGATGGAAGGGCACTATTTGTAGTGTTTGTAAAGTTCTGCTTATTAGGTTCTTTGTTACAGGTAGATATAATTCACCATTTTTCAAGATATTTTACAATACTAAATGTACATTTAAGTGTCAAAAGTCCATATTATTAAGTGTTTGCTGACCGCACTCCACCTCAACAACAAAACCCTCAGCAAGTCCTAAATGGTTAGAAACATTTAACAGCTGTGTTGCTGCTGTCCCAAGCACAAGGATATTACTCCTTTCTTTAACACCATCAATGAGGGAATCAAAATAGTTCTGCATTACTTCGTCTGAGAACCAAAAGTATCATTTTGTTAATTTTGTTTACTAAAATTACTGACCTGCAACTGTAAAACAGCAATTTCATTTTTTAATTTCAATATTTTTTATTACTTGCATCAAGACCTACCTGAGTTTGTCATACTTAAAAACCATGTCACCCTTTCAGTAGGGGGAAATGGATTTTACATACAAATGTAAGATTTTTACATTTGCCTTGCAAGATAATTAACTGTTGTTTTAAATAATCAATCTCATCACTGGCCAAATCTTGAATTTTAAAAGATTTTTCCTCAGACCTTAATTCTTTTTCCTTTTGTAGACTTCTCTGCAATGCGCACATTTCTTCCATTAATTTGATATTATTGGAAGTAGCCAGAGAGTAGGTTCTCTAATTTATGTAGAGAAATTATTTTGCTAATTAGTGTTACAAAGTTCTGCAATATTATTGTGTGTTACCAGGTAGATATCTCACTGGTGGTCAGTCAAGGTACCCATCTTGATTGTCAGATGTTATCTGCACATTTGAACAGATGTTACAGTGTCAATCACCGTTTCCTAACTGACTAAAGTTGTACTTTTAAAGTTTTATAAATTCTTTACTACAATAATTTGATGTTAGAAGCATTATAATTTACTTGTTTTACTCTAACTCACCCTGCATTGAAAACATGTGGTATTTCACACACACACGCACGCACGCACGCACCGCGCACACGCACACGCACACACGCACACGCACACACGCACACACGCACACACACACACACACACCACCCCTAGAGACCTGAGAATGACAATACATACTGCTATTTGGTAACACTGAACACAGACCTGTTGAGTAGATAGGTTTGTGCCACTGCTGTCAAACAAGTGATATCAACCTTTTTACTAAACAATTAAGATTTGATTTCTCCAATTTTTTTAGATATTGACTGAAAGTTTTGGTGTACAATGCATATACCAGATGAGTTCTTGAGTCAATAAAGCTAAACTCCTTATGATGGTTTCGAACAAGATGAAAACGCTCACAAAGTAATTTCTATTTAAAAAGTTGTTAAATATAATAAGAGGAGTGTGTGTATGGATAGAGAAATAACTATTTGAAAATTTTAGTTCAGGAAGCTTATGCTTACTCATCCCGACCAGCCTAGGTACTCTTTTTTTCTGCCCACTACTTACACAATATCCTTCTTACTTATTGATTGTACCAATAAACACAACTTTTCCAAAATGTCCTATCAGTGTGCCAGGATAACAGTATTCTAGAACATTATATTGAGGCTTGGAGGGGCTGAAATAGTTCCACCAGATTCCTTACATAGCTGTCACCAATAAGGACTATCTTACTATTTACACTAGATATTTCTTCTTGAAAATACAGAACATAGCTTGACAACAAAAGGGGTTTACAATATTTATTCTTGAGGCACACAACTTTTTTGTTAGCATTTTTATGACTCTTAGCCATAACTAAAATCTTCATCCTGTTTTTCATATTTTTTGTTTAGAAAAATACATTTTGGAAACTTTAAAAACTTGGTCTTATTTTTGGTCAATAGTAACTAAGCTACAGTAGTGCCCTTTGAAGTCAGGCCTAGTATTAATTGGATCTAACATTATATTTATTTTTAGATTAAGATCGGTATCTTGACCTTGACCTTCATTCGAGCGAAAGTCTAATGTGAAGACTTGTAGTTTGTTTCATAACTAGTACACAATTAGAATTCAGGTTAGCAAGCCTCTTGTCAACCTCTTCATCTGTTAAATATCTACCACTACCATTACAAGATGAATTCAACAATGATCCCATAGTAAAATATATATATTAACAGGTTTATCTGACTGTTCGTCTGTGCAGTTTAAGTCTCACTCCCATGCATCCCTCATGGAGCTGATATTTTTATTGCAATAAAAATACAGTTGATACAAAATGGGTAAATAATTGGAATATAAAATAAAATAATTTTTAATCCAAATTTATTTCAGAAAATTATAAATAATGCAATTATTTAAAAACAAACAGAAATGTTGATTTCTCCGTACATTAAAAGCCGTAGATTATATGTAAAAGGCACAGCAAAAGCATTGATAACCTATTTATGAAAACTGTTAATAATACCAGGACAATTCATTTATTTGCATACAGTAATTTTAAGATAAATAAACTGATCAGAAAATATCTTCTCTTTTCCTTTGTTAGAATTTTTTTGTAATAATAACATAAATATATTAAAAAATTTTCTCACTAACAAGTTTACAATAATTTACATAAAATCAATTATTGTTTTGATATTAAAAGAGGCAAGACAATAGTAAGATTTATAAGACTTGTTATAATGTGATTCAAGCTCTTACTTCATCACAAAAAGGTGCTGCCAATGATTTAAACCACATGGAAACTGACATGTTTATTAACTTGTTTCAACTTCTTGCCACCAAATTAGATATCAGATACAAAAGAAGAAAGCAGCCATTTTAGAGGGGCATAAAGGAAACCAAGTTTGAACCCTACGTACAATACATTGCTAGGGAAGTTGTCATCATTGCTGTAATTAAGTTTCAAGATCTCAAGTGCACTACTCAACATAATTGTCATGTTTCTCCTTTAAGAATTGTTGCTAATGAATGAGCTCAAAGCTTTCAAAATCCAGGTGCTTCATAAATTAGTTTTATGGTGTAATCTTGAAATATTTTTAAGTCTTTAAAAAGAACGTCAAATTATGATTAAGTACTTAAAAAAGAGTTTTTCACAAGTATTTCTAGATAATTATAGCTTATTCAAATGTTCATTTAAAGAGTAAACTTTACTTCAAGAAAATAAGTTTGAAATAAAAACAATATTCATTTAAAAGTGGTGAGACTGGATCTGATGAAGAATAATAATGTAATAACATTTAAAATTTGATAATACACAAAATGTTCTAATTTTCTGAAAATATGATGTGGTACATGTTTTGATGAAGAAAAACATTATAATTCATAAATGTGAATAGTATAGAATAATTTCCACTACGCATGTTTAAGTTATATCTAAATGTCAACATAACATGTACTATAAAAGAGAAATACTTGCATGTTTATATTTATCAACTAACAATCAGAATATTCCAAAATAAATTACACAAGTTGATTAATCCAACAATTATGCACACATTTACTTATATAATCACAAATGTACTTACAAAATACATAAAGAATATATTTAATAAGACTAATTATATCTACAAAATCATAATGTACAAATGTAAAATAAAACCACTGATGATAAAGAAATATTTTCCACAATACTACAGGTGCCGGCATTGTTTTTTTTACACAGCCTTCCCTTACGTGTTGTGATGTGCTCTTTGTTTGCTTGGGTTTAGTCTCACCAATCTGGACTTTATGCTGTTATTGACAAGTTCATCGCCACACTATAGCTTTTGCACATTTTATCCTTATGTATTAGAATTTTTTTACATCTGAAGGAGAGGGTTGATTTCAATCAAACAGATGTTCTATTTTTGTAACATACAACAATAGTAAATGTCCAAAATCCTTTCATTCTTTCAAATGACCTATATTCAATAACACAGACCAAGCGATCATTTCATCTTGTAACATTCTTTGCATTGCAGATTCATCACTATTACCAATACAGAAAAAAACAAAATACACCACTGAAATAAACATTTCTTTCCGATTAATGAGGTATATGAATCATGATAATGGTATTGACACATGAATTAAAACAGATCTGTAAAATGGGGATACACCAAATCGATTGTAGTCCATTGGAATTTTTTGTGCGCAGTTTAGATCAACTTCAATTGTCCATTGTTAGTTCAAGGGTAAACCAAAAACATAACTCACTTTCTTTACTCTACACACCTTTATCATCTAACTGGTTAACCATGTATAATTTACTCCTTATTATTCTCTTATCCACATACATCAATGAACTGCAGCTTAACAATCAATTGATTTAACACTCAAAGTGTTATATTCATAAAGAGGAATGTTTATGGTGTGTTACAGATATTACAGGTTTATTAAATATTTATGTTTGTAAAGTAAAACGTACGAAAGATTCCTTTATGTACTGACAAAACTAGAAGTACTAATTTGGAACATTGTGAGAAGTTCAGTCAGCATGGTGAGAATCAGCTGACACTATCAGCTATTAGTGTGTTTTACTTGGTATAATTTTCTGTTTTTAAAATTGTTCTAATTTTTGTTCATGCTTTAGTGCAACATTTGTTACTCAGAAAAAATTTTGAAACATTTTGTATATTTTGGAATTTAATAAAGTTCAATAAAAATACCTCATCAATTATAACATTTTTTGCTTGTTGCTCTTGATCATCTCTCCAGCTCATAGCTCCTTAGTGGATGAGTTCACAGTCCAGTATATCACCCTGCCTGGTTTCACAGTTTAGGTATTGGTCCGCCATATTATCAAAGCTGAATCAGGGCAAAGTGGTTCAAGTTACCACTGTGTCCCACCTCTAACCACTTCCTTTATGAGACATAATTTGCTAACTGGCGCTTCGTGTACAGCAAATTTCATGTCAGTGGTTGTAGGCGTTAGGGTGCTGAAAATTGACGTTACTGCACAAATGTTTTGCCACAATATTGCCTACAGTGGACGTTGTGATGAGGTCCTTGGTCTTTTGCCTATGGTTGCTTGCCTGTCTCATTCGATAGAGGTGTAGTAGAAGACATGGATGAGCCTTTATTGTTGGCTCTCTAGGTATCTGAGATTAGACCAATTGGACCCTAGTCCAGCTGGGTGTCTCCTGGCATTATGGTGTGGCCCTCTCATGCAAATGTGTCTACCATCCTGCGATGGAGCCCCAGTGTACATGATAGATGTAAGTCCTACATTGTCCTGTGGATGAGTTAGGTTAGTTGTCAGTTCTTAGATTTTAAACGTTGATGTGTATATATTTTATTAGCATTAAAAAAAATCATTTCTAGCCTAGTTTTAGTATTTAGAGTAGTGAAGGATGAAGCCTGTAAATTTTTCCTGACTGTTATTTGTTGAATTGTTAAACTAAAATTAATTATTTAATTTTTTAATATTTTGTCATTACTAGTGAGACTTGCACCTTTTTTGAAACTTGTTAAATAACCATTCAACCTTTTAGATTAGATGATAAAATATAAGAGCAAAACAAAGCCCAAAAATATTACTTCAAAGGTGAAAATTAAAAAGCGAATTGCTTAGTTGCGAGTATTGTTTCTACCAAAATTTTGTATGAACGCGAAATCTGAGCGGTGAAAAAACACACTCAGTAAGTTTTACTTAACATTTATGTCACTTTTTAGTTTTAATGCTGCTTTTTTGTAAAAATGGAATAAAAGTATAAAAACTGAATAAAAGTTTTATAATTGGCATAAATACTTAAAACATAAAAACACAAAATTACTTTAAAAATCCAACAGTAACCATGACAACAATGTCACTTAGTTCAACTATTATAACAAACTTTTACATTGTTAGCCAATTTAACTGCTATTTTAAATCCCCAAATTGCCAGGATTTTGAATGACCTTTTCCTTTAAAAATAAGCACCAAAAAAGTGCAAGAGGCAGCCAACACAAGATGTTATAAACTTCTTCTTGAGATAATAATTCAGGATTAATACCACACCTATGTGAAACAGCAAGTAAAATTAAGAAATCCCAACAGAACTTATTTTATTGTTATTTGTAATAACTGGGGTATAGATCACAACTTAAGTATTTTTTTTCCGTTTGGATAGGACAAAAAAGTTAAAGAAACCAATTAGAGTTGCATACTATACATGAAGTTTGTTATACTCCAAATCATAGCAGCACAACCAGGAGATTTACTCCAAAATACTTGAAATGCTATTACTATTATTATTAAGTATTGCTATTTGGGTGCAGTGATTTTAGTTATTTTCTTATGTTACTCTTGTTCCAAAGATGTATAAAAAAAACAAAAGAGATTTTTTTCTCACAGAAAATTCCTGTAAGACCCAAACTAGTGTTATTACTTTAATCATTACTTGAAAGTTTAATTTTGTGTTAATTATTTGGAAATAATCAAAAGTTTGTTGTAAAATAATCATTTACAAAATAACATAAATAATGCCTGGCTGAGATATTTTTATTTCTTTTTAAGGTTAACTAATAATTATATTATACTATTTACAGTAGGCCATACCCTTTTCTAGGTGCAAGTAAATTTTTTCTTCATTTCTCCAAAATAAACAATGAACGGTTTGACAGTTATTTTTACATATACAATAAAAGTTACAGAGTTCTTAGCCCTTCACACGCCAGTAATAAATCCAATAATTTTCCTGTAATGCCAAAACAAGTACAAATTGTTTGTTTGGTAAGCTTAAAGCTAATTTTTTTCATAGCTAAATTATCAAATGTAAAAGCAAAAAATGTATCATCAAACAGGGTATTTTATTTAAAATTAGCGTATTTAATAATACAAATAAAAAAGAACTATTTACAAAACTGTTTATTTCAAAAATATTTTCTACTTCGTTGTAAAATTTTACTATAAAATAAGAGAAATATTTCAAACTAATCACAACACTACCACATGATGAAGAATAATAACGAGATACGAAGTAGACATACACTCGTGACAACTGAGAAAGGAGTCATTCATGCCATGGATAAGTTTGGTTATGGCTCTGGGAGCAGGTGGTTGGAGTTAGACAAAGAGCGCTCGAGTGCAGGACGTTTATATATACTTCCTTGGCAACCGCAATAAGCATGCACCGGGAATTGAATTTCGTAGGCCTTTTGTGAACTACAAAATTCTCCAAGAGAATTTATAATATCGGATATAACTGTATTTGGCGTTTTGGTCAACGTCTGCCATTCTAATATATCAATCTACAGCGGTGGGAAGGGTTAAGAAATGCCATGTAAACTTTCAATGTACATTTAAGAAAAATGTAATTAAATTTCTTTTCTAAGGTAGGTTATAGAACCCACTGTTATAAAACTATATAGTTTGCAACTAAAAATTGTGAGTTATTGCCTATATTGTAATTAAAACTTCATGTTCATTACCTAACAAATTAGTCAGACACAAGAACCCAAACTGAAGTTGTTTTTCAATTTCATTCATTTAAATTTCAATACCTTTTTAATATATCATTGGAGATTTAACATTAAAATGCATAGTTTCATTTTATAATATTTGCAAGACGCATGGTAAAATCTAAAACAGTTATAGGCATTCACAATATGCTTAACAACTAACTAAACAAAAACAACATGAATATAGCTCTTAAAATACAAAAATATATACTTTGGAATAATAAATTAAGTAAGAAACTAGGCAGGAGAGTCGACTAGCTGCGAAGCTTCTGAAGCCTACTCTGCATCTCTTCCAACTCTTCTGGGTCCTCGACCTCAGCAGAAGTTGACTCTGTGACTGACGCTGCTGGTAGACTGTCTGAGACCACGGCCGGTGCTTGACCCAGTGCTCCAGCGGTCAGCTCCCAGAGAACCTGCCGCAGATATGCATTAGAAACAATTTCACATTTGCATGATACAAATATATAATTTTACCTCTACCAATCATAGCTAACTAATTATAAAAAAAAGCTGATCTTGAAGATTTTCTAGCCAATATTACAGGTGAAATACTTCATTTGCTGCTGAACCACATACAGGGTCTGTATAATAAGTAACCGGACTGACTTCAGGAAATTTTTTATTGGCAAAATATGTACAATTTTTTTTTAGAAATCTTCAAAGTAGTCCCCATTGGAGTCGATAACACGCTGATACCGTATTTTCCAATCCCTGAACGCTCCCTGGAAGTCGGCAACCTCGATGTTGTCTAGAGCCCTCGTCGTAGCACGTTGAACGTTTTCCAGACTCCCGAACCGCGTCCCCTTAAGGTGTCTCTTGATCTTGGGGAACAGAAAGAAGTCCGGTGGTGCCATATCCGGGCTGTAAGGAGGCCGTGGCAATGTTGCTTCGACTGTTTTGCCAACTGTTCGGTGACGAGCAGGCAGGTGTGCGACGGTGCATTGTCGTGATGGAGAATCCACGAATCGGCAATCTCCGGACGGACTCAGTGAACCCGGGCGGTTAGTCGACGGAGCACCTCTCTGTAGTACTGGCCGTTTACAGTTTGACCGGGTGCCACAAACTCTTTGTGAACAATGCCTTTCACGTCAAAGAAAGCAATGAGCATCGACTTCACCTTCAATTTGCTCATGCGCGCTTTTTTCGGACGTGGTGACGCCGGTGTGTGCCACTCCGAACTCTGCCGCTTCGTCTCAGGATCGTATTAAAAAACCCACGTCTCGTCTCCTGTAATAACGTGGTTGAAAAACTCTGGTTCGGTTTGCAGTCAATCAAGGATTTCCGAAGCGACAGCAACACTTCTTTTGCTCATCAGTCAGGTGTTTGGGTACCAGCTTCGCGCAGATCTTCCTCATGCCCAGATCGTTCTTAATAATGTTTTGAACGGTCATCTTATCAATTCCGACCTCATCTGCGATAGCCCGAATGCTCAGATGACGATCACTGTTCAACACATCACGCACTTTTTGCACATTTGTGTCCGTGTGACTCGTTGATGGAGGACCGACGCGCTGTTTGTCATGGACGTCATCGCGGCCCTCCCGGAAATTTTTGTGCCACTGAAACACCTGAGTTCTGGACAGAGCATCCTCACCGTAAGCCTCTTGAATCATTTGAAGAGTTTCCGTGGCCGTTTTCTTGAGTTTGACACAAAATTTAATGCTAAAACGTTGCTCGATCGTACTCTCCATTTTCACTCCGACAGGGTAACTGAACATGCACTCCGCTCTCGCTCGATACTAACTCTCCAAGCGCTTGGAGGCAACTGCTGCAGCCCGGTTCCCTTTCACTAGACCCCCCACCACCACTACAGCACCAGATACCGGTTAGCAGACGCTTTGATGGAGCGGGGCAGGCTCAGTCCGTTTACTTATTATAAAGACCCTGTAAATTGATTAACTTCTTGCAAGCCTCAAAATATAGCCACTTCTTTAGTTCTTATTTAGTATACCACATCTCTATGCTTTGTGTGATTTGCAAATCCTGTGGAGGCAATTATTTTAACTTTTTTCTTCCCTGTGAATGTGAGATGCTAACTGTTAACTATATTTTTCTCTATAATACATATTAATTATAGTGGAAGAATTTTTTTTTAAAGTGTAGTTTCATTCATTAATTATAAAATGAAGGAGATAAGGGAGTCTCTTTGAAGTCAGATTATAAGGATTATGTGATAAGTTGTCACAGGAAAAATTATTGAAGATTGTAAACAAGCAAAAGCTTATGCTGTAATGGCCTATAAAACAGCAGATATCACTGGAAAAGAACAGCTTTCTATCGGATTGTGGTTTTATGATGAGAATAAAGAAAAAATCAGAAAGGAATTTGTAGACTATGTTGAGCTAAATCTCAAGACACCCCTAAAATCGCTAGCACAATTAAGAGCTTTTTACTTGATCAGAATCTTTCAACAGAGAATTGTGTTAGATTTGGATTTGATGGATGTTTTACAATGACTAGAACAGAAGATAGTATATAGTCCATTTTGAGGAAAAAGTACAATATATCTTTCTGCTCCATCCACAAACTAAATCTTGTGGTCAATGATGCTTGTAAACTACTGGAAATAAGAAACTTAATTGCAACAGTTAAGATTACAATATCCTTCTTTCGTGAGTCACCACCCCGTAGAAATACAGATCCTTATCTATAAAAACCATGAGACCAGATAGTTTGAGAAATACAAGAGCATTAGAAAATTTTCAGCAGAATTAGCGCTAGAACATCTCTTGGTCGTAAGAAACTATGCTACAACAAAATTTGTCCAACGATTGCACTGTGCAGTTACTAAACCAATTTTCTTCATAGGTTTAATCATGATTGCAAAGAACTTGTGATGTTGGAACCCGTTGTGAACGCTCTACAAAGTTAAAAATATGGATTTTGACTATGGTGAGGTAACATATTGGTTAAAACTTAGATGTTATCAAGAAGGACGAAAAGAAATTGAATTTGTTTCCAATGAATTACTTAAAAAATAACATAATATCACAGAGATACAGCGTTCAGTCGTCCACGAATTGTTTAAAAGAAAATACACAGAAGTAGTAATCCACCATCTGAGACTGCAATTGAATACTAGAGATGGTCATTGATCATCTTTTATCTTGACTCCCTTAAATTTGTCATTGAATGTTAGATTTTCACACGAAAATACACCTGCTACCTTATCCTATCTTCATCCTTCATATATGCCAAAACTTACTTCAAAATATTTGGGACAAAATACAAAGTCTTTCATTACATTTTATGAGTAGGGTGATATTTTTGCAGAATTAGATTTGTGGTATAATCTGTCAAAAAAGAAAAATTTAGCAGGATAAAAATGGAAGGATATTGCAGTGGCTGTACTTTTGGAGGAGGCTAATATTATCGCCCTGGAACAAGGAATGCACTCCTCATTTTAAGTGATTTCTTATCCATTATGGCTAATGTTGAACAATATTTCAGTACCCTTCCAAGAGTAAAGACCTGGCTGAGAAGTACAATGAGAAAGGGCAGATTGAATGGGTTGTGTTTGATGGGTATATTTAAAAATTTTTAAAGGAAAATCAGGATAGGATTGAGAGAAAAATATACTAGTATAAGACATGTAACTAGAATACAAATATTTGTTTCAGGCAAATAATTGTAATAACATAGTTCATAAAGCAATTTTATAATTATACACAATTTTCTTTAAATTTTGGTTTGATACTTCTTTTGTATGCTAAAATTTTAAAACCTGAACGGCCTTGGCTTGCCCTCTCCCCTAGTTTTGATCCTGGGACTTGAAAGTGAGTCTAATGGTGTTTCTATATTTTATGTATATTGATAATATACATTTTTTCAGATTGTCACAGTAGGCTTCAGAAGTGACGGCCATACTATGTTCTTTAAAGTCAACGAGTGGGATTTCTTAGCACTCCAATAAACTGGGGCCATAACTTTCCTAGCTGACAATGTTTTCCTTCATTCTTTTTATTTTATTTTTTAATTCATTGGTACTTACGTAACAAATTGACTAGTTTTAGAATACATTTTTCCATATTTGTAAATAAGCTAAATTGAAAAACAGTATTTTCTTTATTCAGTTTTAATATGCAGTATACAAAGGCCAATATTTTATAGTAACTACTGAAAAATCAATCTGTACTTTACAGATATAGCCTATTATTGCTGCCAAAGAACTAAAGGTTTGCTTTTGAAACGAGTAACTAGTTAGTTAATAAATTGTTGAATGGTATCTGATTCCTCCTATTCATTTGCCACACTGGTAAGACTCAGTTCTCTACGTTTCTCAGGTATAAAAAGGTAATGCACAGAAATTTCCTTTTGAAACGAGTAACTAGTTAGTTAATAAATTGTTGAATGGTATCCGATTCCTCCTATTCATTTGCCACACTGGTAAGACTCAAAGTCCTCTACGTTTCTCAGGTATAAAAAGGTAATGCACAGAAATTTCCTTTTGAAACGAGTAACTAGTTAGTTAATAAATTGTTGAATGGTACCCAATTCCTCCTATTCATTTGCCACACTGGTAAGACTCAAAGTCCTCTACGTTTCTCAGGTATAAAAAGGTAATGCACAGAAATTTCCTTGTGAAACGAGTAACTTATAATAAACAAAACACATGGTTATGACCTCACGATAATGCAATGAATTTGTTGAATATTCTGATAAAAATGTCTCCAGTCCTTAGTATATTATGTCGCAAACCAGTGGAACTGAACACAGTAACCTGAAGTTATCTCCAAATCATCTTTATAAATTCATACATAAGGAAATAAGATTTATTGACATAAGAATTGAGTAAACGGAGTACAGAAATCAAGAGTACTGGTATATCAAGAGTTTACAATATCCTTTAACCAGGAATGGGCTAAAAGTATTAAGTTACAATGGTTTTCTTAATTGATTTAGAAAGTAAGTTTTTAGATGTTACTGCAGCGCTACTGTATGTGTACAAGAGTTTTATTCATGAATTACTCACTAACAACTTAACAATTAATTTTTCTAGCTAGTCAATATTTATCATTAGATTTACAATAGAAATAATTCAAATAATGGAATAATACCAAATTTTTATCATGCAATTATAAAAAAATAAGTCAAGTAATTGTGTTGTTGCGAGAAAATACTTGGTATTATACAGTTGGTGACATTCAAAGGTTAATCTAAAAGTTCAGTTAAGAGCAGTTTAATTTTACCATACAGCCCAATGGCAATGGCTGATTAACAATCACTGAATTTGCTCAATATAAAATGTTCTGTTGTCAGTTTTTGAAGTGTTTATTACAAGAAAATACTGTAGTTTTATGGCTACCATTGCCAGTGCAAAGTTACTTTTAAGAGATTTCGATAATCCATTAATTGGTGTATACTTATTTAAAAGTGGATAGAAACTAATGTAAACAATGTTTTTGTACTTTCTTTAACATTATATTTACTTTTTCTTGTATTTAGAGAAGATTATTCAATAGGAAATAGTGCATCCATGTTGAAAGATAAATGAAAAATACTTCAAATGTTACATAGAAAACATTTCTTTGTCATCAAAGAAACTGAAATAAGTTTATATCACAACTTGTAAACTTTTAAAACAAAATGCTTTTAAAATGTTTTGTTTCAATATAATTTAAAAAAATAAACTTTATATTCAATTCTACAGAGGATATAGTTAGAATAAAAACACAAACATCATATAAAAACACAAACATCATACTATACTACTACTAAAGTATAAAAACCTGCTATGTAGAAAAATAAAAAGTGACTAGAACAAGAAGAATAATACAATCTGTGTGAATGCTATTGAAAAGCCTCTATGTTGTCAATGTAAAAATGTCTAAGATAATTCTCACCTTATCCACCTCCTCCTGGGCTTCCTCCTCCATATCTTCAATCCCGTCATCCATCACTCCCTCCAGTGTTTCCTCCATCATCTCCTCTATGATGCCAGCCTAAAACAAATATTTCCATAGAGTATTACTACATTATACTTGGAGAAAGAAGTTAATTTGTAGAAGTTGTCTCAAAAGAATAGTACTCATTTAAACTATTAGGGTAAAAACGATTAGATTTTGATCAAAGAAAACCTGGGCACTGTTAATATCCTCCTATTATCAAGTAAACATACATAGAACATGGATCATGAATATATTAAAACCATCACTATTAGTTTTGGTAGTCTGGCATTGGTCTATTACATCTTACACCTTGTTACAAATACTAAACAATTACATCCATTGACTTAGGCTGAAGTCTTTGTCTTTGCCATTGGTCGAACATAGTGGTCACATCTTTTGAAATATTTGGTGTCGCCACTTATTTCTTCAAGACATAAGTGTTACAAAATGTTGAATCGCCATGTACCCCTATTTCTTTTCTCTGATCAACCAACAAAAACTGGGTGTCTGGGGAATGGGGTAAATTCATTTGGTGAATGAGTAATCACCAATGGATAAGGAAAGTCAGGGGCAGCACTGCCTCGTTGGATCTCACTCAAGACCAATAATGGGTATATCCATAACAGCAGTTGGTCAGGCATGACTAAATAACTCAATAATTTGTTTAATGTAAAATTTGGCAAAAAAAAAAACCACACTAAATCACCATCGACAAGGAAATTGCTGTCGCTAGTATGAACAGCTACAGAGCGTCAGCTGTAGTTGATACAAAACTGATTCTCACTGATTGGTCCCGTTAGACTTGTCTTCAACCAGAGACCAAGGATGGTGAGATACGTTTTGCATAGACCAACTTAAAAAAACTTTTCCATTAATTAATTAGGGTTTAGAACAATTAAATATACATAAATCAGTAAAGATAACACGATTTTCACTCATAAATTATGCTTTAACTTACATTATAAGTAACGTCCGTCTATAGTGTACCTTGCATGTATATAAGCATGTTACTTTCTCATTAACCAAAGTCAACTATATGGGCCAGTGGAAAACATGAAACAAAGTGTTGTTACAAAGAAACGTTACAAAAAGTAATAAATAAATATTTTGTTAAGGAGTTTGTAAATCCTAGTACCATATAACTTGTGTTGATATATCTGATGAAGAATTTAATCTTCCTAAAGGCGCTATAAGCTGGCTATTAAAGAAGCAAAAAGGTGGAGTAATGAAAATTATATAGAAAACTCGGTCAATACATGTAGTAAATAAGCAAATTAGAATATTAACCAATTAAATTTTAATAACTTTAATAATTTTAATAGCTTGCTAGAGTGGCTCATAATAATGAAAATGAGATGCTTAACACAGCTATTGAAAACCAATCAGAAGCCATCACGGATACTGTTTTAAATTTGGACAATAAGGACTCTTACACAAATAAATTAAAGAATAATTTACCTAGTAACAATTTGGTAAGTAAAGACATATCTGAACTATGCCTAGTTCCTGGAAAACATAGTCAGCCTATATCGAAAACTAAACTTATGACTAATGTAGTTTGATATGTAGGTCATAGTTTGAATCATAGTTATAATAAAAGAATACAATTTACTGATGAGCTAGAAAACCCAACCAGTGCACCCAAGTTAAGCTATACATTAGCTGATAAGGAGAAGATGGTGAGTGGCTAGAAGCTTACAGTAGGTCAAGTAAGAGGTCTAGGCTTGGCACAAGTGTTACTGGGTGTATTTAAGAAGTTACACCTAATTTACACAGCAAAGGCCAAACAGTATTGGATAAAAACCTAGAAATGGGTTTAATGGTGGCACTGGTGAGGAAATCTAATTATAAAATACTATAATTGTAGCATAAATAACGATAATAAATTTTCAGGTAAACAATTATTCATAAATATGGGTATATTTTTCTAGGGGGATCTATTTGATTATAAGTGACAAAAACAAATAAATAAAAAGAAATCAAAGTTTTGATTTAGTAGTTAGTCCACAGACATCATATGTATTGCAAATAAAAACAATAAAATATTTACATCATAGTTGTAAAAACAATTAGGCTAATGTTTATATGTTACAGAACATCTATGGACCAGATGCTCTCTGCTCTTCAACTGAGATCCATCTTTCAAAAACGATTGGTACGCCAAAGAGGTTCAGCAATCGACTACGACAAATGGCAGCCAGTGTGAACCGTTCAGTGCTCACCCAAGCAACTACTAAGTCATTGGGACTGTGACACATCGCTTCGGCTTCGATCTAGTAGTAGTGGCAGTTGTTTGCGATCGTTGTTTCTGCATGTAGTGGTCAGCCAGCTCATGCTCATTCGAGTAAACCACTCAATTTAATTTAGTGTACTACTAAATCGCGCAAAGACCAATCGCCACAATTAGGCTTGCATAATTCCTAATCACATGTAAACCTGACCTTACGACATAGTTAAGGCGACGATGCATGTTGATTCATTTAATTGCAAGCTGTAGAGATTTTCATAGTTTGTACATTAAATTCATGGCTTAATTACAGCTTCACGGTTTTCACAGTCAGGTGGAAACCCTGTATCTTATGCTTCCTTTCCAAATTTATCAGGTAGACAGTTTTGATAAACATAACCAGTGGACTGGAAATATCTCCATAGATAGATAGTTCTTCAGAAATATCTCCATTTCTCTCTAAGATAGTGTAATAGGATATCTGGTATCATCGTGTTGGTTCATTGTTTGGTACAGATTTCTGTATTTTTAACTAGTAGTTCCTGCTGTTTCGCACACAATTTTATAGGTTTTGTACCAGTATGAGCACTTATGATTCAAGTGAATTATATTTACGATGCCAATGATGAGTTTGCCTTCTTCCCACAATCAAGAAAATATGTTAAAAAGTATATATTTATGGTCTTTGTAATTTACTCCGATTTCAGTATTTTTTTGTTCCATAGCTGATTTTGCCCCTTTCCCAATCCAGAAAACATACATAAATACGGCTCTGAGAAGCCTACTTCTTTTAACTAATTTAGGTTTCATAAGTCTTTAAATGTAAAGTAAAAGTTAGACTATATTGTTACATATCTGTACTGCTAGCAGTTATTTGCTGCAAATTTAGTAGGTGTTGCACATGTATGACCACTGCTGGTTTGAGAGAATTATATTTCCAATGCCAATGTTGAGTTCACCTTGTTGCCACGATCAATACATTAGTTCCAAAGCACAGTCCAGGAAACTTTCATCTAGCATAGTTCTTTCCAACAGCTTCAAAGGGAGTTTTCGGTCATATTGTAACCATCTTATTTTTTAGGATAGATAGATGAGTATTTACATAATCGTTGAAATCTAAAACTGCATGAAATACATTGGTTATTCTTTGGAAAATGTATTTACTATAAATGTAAACAAATTGAAAATAATTGACAATGTTCCATGAACAGTTGATCACATTAGATATGCTCTTTTAATTTATATTTCACAACTTTAGAGACCAAGATAGAATTTTTCACTACTTTAAAGACGAGTGGTGCATAGCCCAGAGTTATTTTCGAAATAAGAATAGGCCTATATTCATCCCAGGGACTGTAAGACTGTCCATGTAAACTTTCAGTACAAACGGTTAAATAGTTTATGCGTGACAGCAAACAAAACAAACAAACAGACACTTTCACATTTATAATATTATTAGGATGTAACAACAATTGATGTATATTTAAGACTGCCCATGCATATACAAGTAATGTAGACCACAGATGTGAGCAACCGCCTCAGTGGCACTTTTATGAAGTGTATTTTATGGTGGATTAAACTATGCTTCTTTTATATATTTTAAAATTTATTTTGAAATGTCATACAATATAGCATCATAACACATCTTATTTGCAAAAAGTATAAACAATTCTAATTATTATTAAAAAAATTGGTTTGTGTATTAGAAATACTTGAAATTGCTGAAAGAGGTAATAACAAAATTAGGACGCAATAAAAAAATTAGCAAAAAAGTATTTTATTACAGAGTAAGTGACCTTTAACATATAAAAAAAATTCAATAAATGGACAATTCTCCTTAAATTAAAATTATGCATGTAGTATTTTAAACTCATAAAAAGGCCTTTATGTCTAACACCATAAGAAAATTTCTATTGTACCCTTATATCATTATGAGAAAAGGAATTTGCTAATATTGTTTAATTATTGAATTTTATGCTTATGATAAAATTATACCATTGTAATGCTTACTCTCATCATCTCCTTGGAGAGTTCCCTCATGGTAGCAGCCACCTCTGGCACTTTAATCAGCCTTTGGATGGACTGCATCACTTCGGTTGACTTTTGTAGAGAGCCAGAAACTCTTAAAGTGGCTGTAAAAAGGTATATGGCACTAAGTTGTTATTTTGTACTTTATACTCAGCAAGTTCCTAGATAAAGATCATTAGCTGGTCAGTTATCTTCCACTGTAACAAGGTAGAGTTGTAATAAATACAACAGACACCAACTATGTAGCATTAAGTACCATTACATGTTAAAATAATTTGAAAGTTACTTATTTTACCCAATGTTTAAATTTTGGGACATAATTCCCAAGAACACACAAACAAACCTAGAGTTTGTTACTTAAACCTCGTTTTCACAATTCTTAAAAATGGTTTTGTAAAATACATAATTTATTAGTATTAAAAAAAAATGTCATACAGTATATCAAAATACAAAAAAGATAAAGTAAAGTAAAGATGTCTTATTTTACCAGATGAAGTTAGGGCTAAGAAGCCCTCTCTAACACAACCTGGAGACAAACGGCTTAAAGGTGAAATGGCAAGGCAGGTGGACTGTTTGCAAGGACAGGATCGTTCAGCGGTCACCTATCCAAGCAGCAGCCACACTCGACGTTGCTTGATCTGGTTATCTTGCGATAACCGTTGTACCCGATATATTGTGCCATTGGCAATACAATGAAGTTTTTTATGTATGGAAGGTAACTTAAGTTTTACTATTATTTATAGGCTCACAATAAATTATAAACTTTTGAGAAAAATCAAAATTGCTTGGTACCACTGAGTAATAAAAAAGAAATATTTTCAATAGATTCTGAAATTATTGATCATTAAAAGCATAGTAGACAGATTGATCTCTCACCTAGTGGATTATTTTGAGCAACACAACAATTTAAAAATTATATCTGTTGAGTAACAACTGTACTTTATAACAAGAACATAAGAGCACTTTTCCTTGTTTTGATATGGATGTTTACTGCTTCCAATTATTATAACAGTAAAATTATTAAAATTATATAAAGTGCAAAATCAATGAAGCTATTTTCCATGCACTAAGCAACTGAGGTTATTTATAAAACTAGTCTATACTTCTAAAATATAATGAAGTGATGATTTTTAGTTTAGAGCCTTAATCAGTTTAAGAAAAGAGAAACTATACATTAACATTTAAAATTATAACTCACCAAGCTGGTTCTTCATCTGCAGCTGAATAGAGTTCAGATGAGCTTTTGAAGTATGAATTTTAGTGATTGCCTTACGAGCTCTTAACACTTCCTTGGCTAAAATGATGCAGACACTTTTATCACCTTTCTTTGCCGCTTCTTTTAATGATCGCTTCACTTTTTCTTCTTCTCTCTGTATTGCTATGAAATCATAATGTGAAAATACAAATGTATTAAAATACTGATATTAATGGAAAAACTTTAATACAATCTAAAAAATACCAACTTTAATTGAATTAGCAAGGGTAATGTAGTTTGTTTCAGAATAAAAATAGAGCAATATCGTCTGAAAAAGCATTTGTTTCCTTTAAAATTTAGTTCTAATAAATCGTTTATAAACATTAAGAAAAGGGTAGCAGAGGTAGTTGGCCCCTGTGGAACTCCAGTCTGCACAAAAAGTAGATCATGGACATTGTTGTTGATTTTTACTAGCTGCCGTCTTCCAGTAATAAAACTATGATACCAGTTCAAAGCAATGAAAAATACAAAAATTACTTTAAAAAAAACTTTACAGCTACTTAACATTGTAAGTTGCATTTAACAAAAGTGCATTTAAATCCCAGTGATTTAAAGGATTAAAGTGCAGAAAATACCTTTTTTAATCCAAATCAGAATAATTTACATGGTTACAGAATCGCTAAGTAGAGACTATGGATACAGCCAGCCACTATGCAGGACCTGCTGAGTAGATGTTAATGTTACCTATGACCAGTGGTTAATTTCAGTGGGAACGCAAGGGAACGGCGTTCCCTTACCTCCCAAGAGTGCCGGAACGCAAGGGAACGCTTTTAAAACTACGAGTACAAGTTTTAGTTAAAAAAAATTGTAGGTAGGATCAGTATTATGCTATGCTTTGTTTGCGAGTGACTCGTAAGCAGATAGTAAGCGCCCGTACAAGCAGTTGTGAGCTGTGCTGTGATGAGTCTTGCACGGAATCAGGCAGGAGGAAGGTGACGGGCGAGTCATCCTAGTTCGCGCATGCGCGGCCGCGCCTCTCAATAACAAAGCAATACCCACCCCACCCCCTTCCTTTCCCCCTCCATTCCTTCACCGCACCACCGCCCCAGTGATCACAAGTGTGTTGACTAGTTGACTTGACCTTGGTGTGTTTCGCGTTTAAGTTACAAGTTGCATCGCATCCCATCACGCTTAAGTTCGTTTTTGAGGTGCAGGTCGTTGATTGTGTTCGTGTTTATGCTTATTAGTGGCTGGTGCAGCTAAATAGTTTCCTAATTGACTATGACTACCAGAAAAAATTGTTGATTTCTTTAAACCTAACCCTAAGAAACAAAAAGGTTATGCGAATAATGAGAACTGCAGTTCGGAAGCATTGACTACAACTTCAATTGTTGATCAAGATAAAAAAGAAGACGCAATTGCGATTACCATTCCCCTTCGACTTCCTCGTCGGTCAAAATAGTATCCAGGTTGGTGGGTTTGGGATCTGATGCAGAAGAAGCTAAGGTTAGTAATGAAAATAATGATTTTGTTAATAGGGGTGAACAGCCAGTTTGTTGGTCTGAAGAACAAATTGTTGAATTTAAAGCTAAAAATCCATGGTTAATTGTGAACAGAGAACTAGGTTGCAACGTTTGCCGTAGTGTGAGTACTCTAGGTGCAGAGAAAACGAAGGGCCTAAAGATTAGCGAAGAGTGGGTTTTAGGAACTGTTACCGCTTATGGAAACAATAAAAAAAGACCAGCAATCCTCTCTTAGGAAAAAGATATTTTTACACCGTGGGTCTCGAGCTCATTCTTTAGCTGAAAAAATACTCATTGAAGCTAAGAAAGATACAATGAAAAAAGCTGTTGCTTCTATGCATAAAGAGCAGCAGATTGTAACTGAGCGCATTTTCCGCACGGCTTATAAGCAAGCTAAACTAAATAGGCCATTTTTTGAGTTTGAAACTGAAATTGATCTTCAAATAATGAATGGCTTAGATATGGGGCGAATCCTACATTCAAATGTTGCTTGCTCCAATGTAATTCATCATATTTCTGATGAAATGAAATCAGACTTGATAAATGGCCTAATCAAGTCAGACTCTAAATTTTCCCTGCTTTTGGATGAAGCCACTTCAGTTTCAAACAAAAATGCTTTGGTGGTTTATATCAGAACAGTTCTAAAGGGAATGCAAAACCCTATGACAGTGTTCTTAACACTTTTTGAGCTAAATAGCACAACATCAGCTGGTATATTACAAGAACTTTTAAATCAGTTACAAGCATTAGGTCTAAGCTTTGAATTCATGAAAGACCATATGATTGCTCTAACTTGTGATGGTGCTTCAGTGCTACTAGGCAAGAAATCTGGCCTTGCTATACAGCTTACTGAAACGTTCCCCAACTTGTTCATTTGGCATTGTTTGAACCATCGTTTAGAGCTTGCCATGCACGATTCCATAGAAGAAGTAGCTGGAATCAATCATTTTAAGATATTCATGGATAAAATTAGAAACATGTTTAGTTGTTTCACCGAAAAACAGCAGGGAGTTGGCAGAAGTTGCTAAAGGACTAGAGGAGCAAATGTTGAAAATCGGCCGTGTTTTAGATACTCGTTGGGTAGCCTCCAGCTTAATGGCGGTGAAAGCAGTTTGGACAGATTTTAAAAGCTTTGTACAATCATTTCATTGAAGCATCTGAAGACAAACAAAGGGACTCGAAGCAACGTTCAACTTACAAAGGGCTTTGTAGTACATTATCTTCTACAACTTTTGTACACAACCTGGCATTGATGTTCGATGCTCTAGAAGAGTTATCGGATTTGTCCTTACAGCTTCAAAAATCAAGCCTCAACCTTATCCAAGCCCACAGTGATGTAACACTGTTAATCAAAGTGTTTGAAAACCGAGTTGAAAACATGGGTAGACGTTCAGTGGAAGCTAAAATTGCTATTGACGATTTGATGTTTCAAGATGTTAAACTTTGTGTAAGATCCAAGATACCCAGTATTCCAGAAAAACAGTTCTATCGGAGCCTCGCTAACAACTTGACTTCAAGGTTGCTATCATCATCTTCAAATGCGGCTGAACACTACACCAAAATCATGAATGACATCAAAGTGATCCACCCCATGTATTGGCCAAAAGACTTATCCATCACCTACGGAGAATGTGAGATCCAGCGAATCTGCGATAGATTTAAGATTAGCAGCTCTCAGGATATAATTAGAGACTTCAGACACTTCAAGCAGGGACTGAAGCCTATGTTAAGTGGAGAGAAACCTACTATTCTAGAGCAACCGCCGTCGTTTAAGAAACTGATTTCCATCATAAATAGTATTGCAGTGTCTAGTACTGAATGTGAACGTGGGTTTTCTGCAATGAATCTAATTATGTCTCCTCTTAGATCTTCACTCTACATTAGCACTGTTTGCGATTTATTGCGGATCAGGCTCCTAGGACCTCCTGTGGCTAGATACAATCCCGAGCGACACGTCAAAACCTGGCTGGCGAAGGGACACCATTCTGCACTTGACACCAAGTCAAAACAACGAGGGCAGAAACTTACCATGAAGACAGCATTGCATTGTGGGAACTTTTTTCCTAAATCTGTTTTTTTAAATATCTTTTAGAATTTCAGAACATTAAGTTTTCATTAAAATAACTAGCCTATGCCTAACTTATAGTTGTGTTCTGAAACTCAAGTTTCTGAGTTCTTTTTTGTACTTACAGTTAGTTTTGTGTATTGTTGTTTTGTTTCTTTTGTAGTTTTCACTTTAAAATATTAACAAACAACTAAAACTAAGTTTACCAACAGTCTTGGCATTGCCTTACAATATTATACTACAAATCCGTACATATTTGTTATAATAACTAATAAGCAAATAAAAATAATCAACCTTAACTTTTTAAAACTACACTAAATTTAAAAAAATGAAACCGTGTTACTCCACTCTGTGAGTCTTTTATTTTGTGTGTAATTAAACGCTTCCTTTTCCTTTCCAAGAAGTTGGTTTATTTTGAATGTATTAATATTGATTTGTACCCATAAGGTATGCAATTTTTTTGTAAAATATGCAAACTTGTAAAAAAGCTGTTATATTAACAAACATCCATTTACATATTAATATGTATTATTATTACTACTGTAATGTGTATAAATAAAACTGTGAATAAGGCTCAATTTGTTTTTATTTTACCATTCATTAAAAAATTAATATTGGTGAGCTTCATTGATTCAAACAAAATGGTCAATGAAATCAAACCAAATATTTCTGGGAAATTTAAAGTAGGCAACAAGGTGTTAATGGAGTAGAGTAGAGTAGAAAGTAAACTCAATAATTTTAAATTCATGTTTTTATTTTCTTACATCCTAATCAAGCACCTTAAAGAAAATAAACAGCATTAAAATATCACTTGGTATTTTATAAAAATGAATGTATTATTATGTCTGGGTGGCCTAAAAACAAAGGTTTACAGTTATAATTTTCAAAAGTTTTCCTGGGTGAGGGCCCCCCTCCTTCCTGGGGTGTATTCCATACCCACCGGTCTGAGCTTCCCGCTTTAAGAGTTCCCACACCTAACATTTTAGAAATTAAGCACTGCCTATGACTAAAAATGGTCTTCTCAAGAGATCTGTTTACGGCTGTATGTACTAGCTAACCAAGTTGTAAAGGGTAATATTGAAAATAAACCTCA
>NW_025781599.1:0-42628 GCF_021130785.1 Homalodisca vitripennis | reverse complement strand
GGCGAAAATTTTATTTTTTGAATTGTCTACAGAATAATGGCGTTTTATTGTATTGTGAATTGTAATATACCTAGTTTTACTATAGTTAATTTCCTCTACTACTAAGTAAGATTAACACAACAAAAGGACTTCTATTAAAGAGTACCAGATTGTTTCTATCTTTTAAAACACCATGTTTTATAGAGACGATTAGTTACTTAGCACTCTATATTTTGTTTAGATTAATTAAAATGCATACGACTGTTTAAACATTAATTAACTAATTTATTGTAATGACTTTAGATATTTAAGAAGAGTAAACTTATTTTTATTATTAACCAAACCATTAGTAATGCAAATTGCTTGATAAGTTGAAATTAAAGGTTAAGCATAAGTCAACTGAGTTTAGATTGTCCTTGACGTGTAAAATGTTTTTAGATGTTTTGTCACAACTGATTAGCAAATTTATCTGCTACTGTTTCTAAGCTCTAATCAAGCAAACTTTCAGTGAATAACGTTATTATCTGTGAAGGAAAACAGGATTTTTCCGGACATTTTGCCATCGTTAAGTGAAACAAGAAAACAGGTAACACTACGTTTCGAGATCTGCAATCTGATCTCTTCTTCAGGTAAAGAACTAACCTAATACATAATTACAAAACTAGGTTAAAATAAACAAATTCTTACTTAAAGCGTGTGGCACGCCTAAGTCAGGAATCACAAACTACATGTTGTATGTCAACTTCACTAACACTAAAGGACATGCACTTAATACAAAACTATACAAAACACTAATCATTAAAACTAAACTACGGAATACAGGTCACAATACGTCTTCACTCGTCTACTAACCATTCTACGACTGACCAGAGGGACTAAGCCAATGGTACTCGTGACGGCTGGCTAAAACAAGATGGCGGAAATTACAAGGGAGGGGGAACAGGAATGGGCCCTTTCGTTATTATTGGTTCATGCGAGATGAACTTCTTAAAACCATATTGTGACTCCGCAGTGGTTTATTACAAATATCCGATCGTTTGATACTTTTTGGTTTTCTCTTTAGTTCATTTTTTAGAATTGGCAACCAAAGCGGCCTAATCTCGACTGATGGTTGACTGATTGGTTGGTCTGCCAATTTAATGTATGTTGCCTCAATTAATTTCCTTTTGAAGAAATGTGGTTCCCGATGTATTATGTGGGCTTCATCCCAATTCATATGATGGTCTTCGGACCAACAATGGTGTGCAATTTTTGACTTTTCTGTGAAACCCTTTCTCGTGTTTTCTTTGTGTTCTTTTATCCTTATGTTTAGTGGTCTTTTTGTCTCGCCTATGTATTCCCTATTGCAGCTACATTTTATACTGTAAACACAGTTTTTGGAATCCTGTGTGCCATTTTTTTGGTTTTGTTTTTACGAGACTTTGTCTAAGAGTGTTGTGTGTTTTAAACGCGGTTTCTAATGTTGTACCTTTCTACCTACTCTTCTAATTTTCTCCGATAATCCCGGCACATAAGGGATTGAAATAAACGCAAATTTATCACAATTCTGTTTTTCTGACTCAGGAATGATTCTTCTGGTTCGTTTGCACTTATTAATTACTAATTGAGGGTATCCATTGCTTCTGAGATCCGATTCAATTTTCTTAAATTCTTCTTTTAGTCCATCTTTATCTGAGCACAAGCTCTTTGCTCTATCAAACAACGAGTAGGCTACTCACTTCTTTGGACAGATTTTTGATGGTTGGATTGATAATTTAAATATTTTCCTGTGTGTGTTATCTTTCGAAAAACAGTTGTCTTAAGGACATCCCTATCTCTTAATACACACACATCCAAAAAGGGAAGCTTGTTTTGGACTTCCACTTCCATTGTGAGGCGGATGGAAGGAGAAATACTATTAATGTGATTCAAAAAAAATTATTTAATTTAATGTCTCCATGGAGAAAAAATAACAAAGGGTATCATCCACATACCTCCACCAAATCTTCGGTTTGAACTGAGCTGAAGCCAAAGCTTTTTCGCTCAAATCTCCTCCATAAAGATATTGGCGAAAATAGGAGACAGTGGAGAACCCATTGCCATCCCCTCATCTTGACGGTTAAATTTTACCCTCTAACTCAAAATAATTGCATTGAGTGCATAGTTCTAACAGTTCCATAATTACTGGCACGGGAAGTTTTAGTTCTATCCTTTAATGTTTGGTCTTTCTTTTGAGACGTGTGATTTAATAATTCCGAGATTCAATCTCTCTTCAAAAATCCTGAATGAAGCGGAAATATCCAGTATTATCCAAGGGTTTAAACTGTTTCTGTGGCACAAAAATCGGTAAAGGCACTGGATTTCGTAACTGGAATTGAGTCGGCTGTTTCACAGTTACCTGAGGAACAGGGTGACCGGTTTCGCTGTGAGGCCAGTCTTTTACTCAGAAAAATTCCTCCCATAAAACCCAATTTGACAATAGAGGAGAAAAAGGCCAGGTCGATCCTTGGGAAAGACGACACGGTCAAAATCTTACCTGCCGACAAAGGCAACGCTACTGTGGTACTTGACTCGGTAGCGTATAAAGAAAAGATTGCAGAAACTTTAAATACTGGCAAATATACAGTTTTAAATAAAGACCCGACTGATTCATTTGAACGTAAAGTAGCAAACACCTTAAGAAAACATAAAGAATTTTTTTCAGATAAATTTAGATCTAAATTTAACTCCTCACCAACTCCCAAAATCCCCCATATGTATGGCCTTCCCAAAATCCACAAACCTACCATCCCTCTCCGGCCCATCATTAGTTCTCGTGATTCACCTTGCAGGGAATTGTCTAAAGTCCTCTTGGACATCTTAACACCATTGGTAGGAAAAACTGACTCTTTCATCAAAAATTCCAGGGATTTCGTAGAGAAGTCAAAATCCCTAAAGTTGACTGAAACTGACAAACTGGTAAGTTTTGATGTCGAAAGTCTATTTACAAATGTACCAGTTTCCAGAAACTCTCGGAATTATTAAATCACGTCTCAAAGAAGACCAAACATTAAAGGATAGAACTAAACTTCCCGTGCCAGTAATTATGGAACTGTTAGAACTATGCACTCAATGCAATTATTTTGAGTTAGAGGGGTTTAAAAATTTACCGTCAAGATGAGGGGATGGCAATGGGTTCTCCACTGTCTCCTATTTTCGCCAATATCTTTATGGAGGAATTTGAGCGAAAAGCTTTGGCTTCAGCTCAGTTCAAACCGAAGATTTGGTGGAGGTATGTGGATGATACCTTTGTTATTTTTTCTCAATGGAGACATTAAATTAAATAATTTTTTGAATCACATTTAATAGTATTTCTCCTTCCATCCGCCTCACAATGGAAGTGGAAGTCCAAAACAAGCTTCCCTTTTTGGATGTGTGTGTATTAAGTGGATAGGGATGTCCTTAAGACAACTGTTTTTCGAAAGATAACACACACAGGAAAAATATTTAAATTATCAATCCAACCATCAAAAATCTGTCAAAGAAGGAGTAGCCTACTCGTTGTTTGATAGAGCAAAAGAGCTTGTGCTCAGATAAAGATGGACTAAAAGAAAGAAATTTAAGAAAATTGAATCGGATCTCAGAAGCAATGGATACCCTCAATTAGTAATTAATAAGTGCAAACGAACCAGAAGAATCATTCCTGAGTCAGAAAAACAGAATTGTGATAAATTTGCGTTTATTTCAATCCCTTATGTGCCGGGATTATCGGAGAAAATTAGAAGAGTAGGTAGTAGGTAGAAAAGTACAACATTTAGAACCACGTTTAAAACCACACAACACTCTTAGACAAAGTCTCGTAAAAACAAAACCAAAAAATGGCACACAGGATTCCAAAAAAAACTGTGTTTTTACAGTATAAAATGTAGCTGCAATAGGGAATACATAGGCGAGACAAAAAGACCACTAAACATAAGGATAAAAAGAACACAAAGAAAACACGAGAAAGGGTTTCACAGAAAAGTCAAAAAATTGCACACCATTGTTGGTCCGAAGACCATCATATGAATTGGGATGAAGCCCACATAATACATCGGGAACCACATTTCTTCAAAAGGAAATTAAATTGAGGCAATCATACATTAAATTGGCAGACCAAACCAATCAGTCAACCATCAGTCGAGATTAGGCCGCTTTGGTTGCCAATTCTAAAAAATGCAACTAAAGAGAAAACCAAAAGTATTCAAACGGATCGGATATTTGTAATAAACCACTGCGGAGTCACAATATGGTTTTAATGAAGTTCATCTCGCATGAACCAATAATAACGAAAGGGCCCATTCCTGTTCCCCCTCCCTTGTATTTCCGCCATCTTGTTTTAGCCAGCCGTCACGAGTACCATTGGCTAGTCCCTCTGGTCAGTCGTAGATGGTTAGTAGACGAGTGAAGACGTATTGTGGACCTGTATTCCGTAGTTTAGTTTTAATGATTAGTGTTTTGTATAGTTTTGTATTAAGTGCATGTCTTTAGTGTTAGTGAAGTTGACATACAACATGTAGGTTGTGATTCCTGACTTAGGCGTGCCACAACGCTTTAGTAAGATTTGTTTTATTTTAACCTAGTTTGTAATTATGTATTAGGTTAGTTCTTTACCTGAAGAAGAGATCAGATTGCAGATCTCGAAACGTAGTGTTACTGTTTTCTTGTTTCACTTAACGATGGCAAATGTCCGGAAAAATTCCTGTTTCCTTCACAATCCTTTCCATCGTCAAAAAATAACCTTCAAACAAAGAAGTTATTATCTGTTTGCCATTTCGGGCGTTACAACAATTCCTAATTGGGTGGAAGTGTGAGTGTGTACGTGACTAGCTTGTCGAGCCCGGACGTTGAACTTAGAACTCTCATCGTCTAATTGAGTCGTATCTGCAATTTTCCTGGTTATTAGTGTACAGGGGGAAATATTATCTATACAGAATTAACTGTACGGATCAGATTTCAATTTAGTTTTGAACTTGATCCCTGGTATTAGATTAATTTATGAAAACTTTCATTTTTCAGGGTTTATTTAGTTTGAAAACAATATGAATAGTCCACATTCAAGAATCTATTTAGTTTGTTGATATTTCACAATTCATGTTTTGCTGATATTTTTGGTTTATTTAGTTTCAAGTTCTTGACATTTGTAATACATTAAGGCACTAGCATATTTGCAGTTATTAATGGTTGTGTTTAATGGAATTAGAATTTTAACACTGCTTAGTTATTGGGTTGAAAATAATCAACCGTGTAAAATGTAGAAAATACAATATTATTGCTTTAATAATAGAGAATAATGCAAGCTCTTTTTTGTGATAATTAGTATTAAAGGTTCAAAATTCTTAAATGACTCACGTGAATTTTCAACTTTACTATCCTTTTTGAATTAAACCAGAAAGTAGACGGAGATCCAGCTAAACGGAAACGTTCGAATGTAAGCAAATAGACTATTATGGAAAACGCTATAATAATTGTTTATAACCTCGTGTTATTCTTGATACTTCACTTTGTCTGAGAAAGACTGCATGTTGTAGAGTCGAAATTTTGCATTTAAACTTGATTTCTACAAAGAAATGAGAAAATGAGTTCTATAATGTTGTTTGTCCAACTATTGAACTGGCCAGAGGATCGTTTGGAGCCTATCACAAGTAAGCTGACACAATGCCTCTTTTGTTTGCCTGGGGATGTAAAATTTTATTTGCTCTATGATTGCCTATCAGCACGATGATTCAATAATGCAAGTTGCAGACTCTAAGTGTTGCATTGAACCTAAGCGAAGTCTGTTACGTGACACATGATGTGGCGTACTCCTACTTCCCTGTACAAGTGCAACAGTAGTTTATTGATTATCAAACTTTTTAAAAAGAAATATTTAATATCTATACTTCGGAAGATTGCAGAAAAATGCATGTAATTGCAGTAAGTACAGTAATATGACGCAAGGATGACAGTAACAGAGAAAGTGCTTATAAAACCTGCATGGATATGTAATTAACTGTAACTACAATAAAATACGCATTATATCATTAGACCAAGCTTTATGGAGCCTTTTGGTTCACATTGAGAAATCGTTAGTGCAATAAAACGCAGATCTGTCATGAAAACAACAATTTCCAATTACACACCCATTACCGCAGGGGAAACAACGTCACTACATGATCAAATATCCAATATCAACCAATGAAAGCACCGAATTGGTACAAACACTGAATGTTTGATTATGGTTTCATACTATTCGTTCGTAAATGTCAATTAAACATTGTGGACAAAGTGGAACTTTGCAAAGTGTTACAAAGGGAAGCGTTTAGAAGCTGTACAATTTGACGAAGGTAATGTTATAAACACGTCACTAATTTATGGAAATCAGAGTTTGAATAAATATTCCACTAATAATAAAATATTCCTAGAGGAAAGTGCCCAAAAGCGGACCCCTCCCCCTAAAGTGGACCCCTCGCTTTGTTGCTCTGTACAATGCTGAACTCTATCGAAACTAAATGTAACTAGTAGTTTAGACTTCTGCCACTAGTGGAGCGCTTACGGCACCTGCTTCACCTGCCGGCTGTCAGTCCGCCATTACGTGATTTGTTTATATACAAAACTTTTTACAGTGTTTTACGTTATTGGACATTTCTACTACATTATTGTAAGTAAGGACTTTTAATATATATATATTATATATATATATATATTATATATATATATATATATATATATACTTAAAAAGTAAGGGAATACAGTTAATATTTATTACCAAACCTTCTTATTTTCAATGTTCCGCTAAACATTTATTTCGTAAAATATAATTTGGTTGCAGTCGCTTAAAGTGGAGCCCCATAAATTTCCTAAAGTGGACCCCTTTATATTTCATGTTTGAATACCTGTGTATGTGTCTTTTACACGATATTATTCTCTTGGTATTCGGTTTCAGATTTCAAGAGAATAATGGGGAAGGTTTGAACATAGAAAGTGGAGTCCGTCTAAAATGGCTAAGGCCATTGGACGCAGTTAAAAATAAGATGAGCTGGAAGAAGGCTTCTAAGCAATTTAATGTACCGAAGACCACCCTCATGAGGTTGTCAAAAAATGAAATATGGTACTTCCTGAGGAAGCTGCTAAAGCAAAAAGAGGTAGGGCTACAGTTCTAGGGAAAGATCACGAAAAGGAATTAGTTCAATATTGCCTTGCTATGGAGGCTTCCTTTTTTTGACTGACTCGTAACGACTTGAGAAGAATGGCCGTACAAAGTGGCAGAAAAGAATAACTTAGACCATCCTTTAAAGACAACATTGCTGGGTAAAAAGTGGGTAAGAATTTTTCTTAAGCGACATAAAGCAAACACTGTCAGAAAGGAAACCTACTGGAACGTCCTACAGCAGAGCCCTTGGGTTCAGCAAAGAGGAACATAGAGAAATTTTATAACCTTCTAGAAACCGTCTACGACAAACAAAAAATTCACACCAGACCGAATCTTCAACGTCGACGAGAGTGGGTATAACTGTAGTACAGTCTAAAGTACCTTAAGTAATTGGACTTAAGGGCCCTGATGAATCTCAGGGTTCTTCGTCTTTAGCGACAAGTCCATTTGACATCGCTCCTATCCCAAGAATCAAAAAGAAGAACTCAACTAGAGGGCGAAAGGCCTGCAGTTCCACGATAATTACATCTTCGCTTATAAAGCCCCAGTTAATGGAATCAAAAAAAGCTAAAGAGGCAAAGGAAGCTGAAGAGCAAGCAAGAAGCAAAACCAATCGTGGTCGTGGGTGTAGATCAGCAGGACCCTCAAGGAAAGGAAAAGAGCTTGTGAAAAAACCGTGTTGAATTTGAGAAAAAACGCCAAAAAAGGATCAAGCAGTGAAGAAGACGTCTGCAGCATTTCGAGTGGGTCGTCTGTAATGGTGCCTGTGCTAGGAGTAACGCCAACAAAAACGTGATGATGCTTTATGTATGTTCTGTGATCGAATATTTAGTGAGGACCGTAAAGGCGAACTGTGGGTGATGTGCGTTATGTGCTCGCAATGGGCCCCAATGAGGACTGTTCTGGTGCAGAAAAAGACATTTACGCCTGCGATTTTTTGTCAGTAGATAATTAAATATCTTTAAATTTCCTGTAGCTTTTTAAAACTGGCTTTTAATTTTGTTTTGTTGTTGTTAATTGATATGTACTACTAATCATTAATCAATATTATACTGTTATTAAAGACTTAGTTTTAACTTAAAAATGCTTTCAGTAATTTAATCCCATTTTTCCATTTATTTAAGTGCTATTTACGTAATTTTTACTAGGGGTCCACTTTTAGCAACCTTTTTTTAAATTGCCAAAATGCAAGGCATATTTCTTTGCTAACATTGGCACTCTTTTAATACTGTCGTTTGAAATAAGATATAATTTAAAAATATTATCTTTTACACTCGTAGATTTACATTTTGGGTAACTTATAATTTCATCGACTCCTTCATTGTTACATGCGAGTTACAATGGCAGTGTCGGAATAAAAGCCATACACTACCCATTACAATTAATAGTCTATTCAATTATCAAAATTAAACACTTTTCCACTATTTTATGACGGTTTCAAGACTACATACATCCGAGTTGTGATAAAGCCAGAAAATATTTTACAACCTTCATACAAGAAAATAACCAAACGTGGATGAAGAGTTCACCAACAGTGATCAAATTTTTTATTTACGTCCGAGATTTATATAAAAAATAAGAGCCGTTTTATGATAATTTTTGGTATTTCTCGATAAGGTCGAAAATACACAACTGGCCGCTATTGGCCACTTCCATTTTACTATTAGTCAGATCTTTCTTGATAGTAAAACTAGTTTTCCTTATACATACTATCGGATTAATTTGACATTTTAATTTGCACAACTATTAGTTTCACTGTATTAGTTACACATATAATACTGCTAGTGGTACAAGCTAGCAAATATTCAGTTTTTTTAAGCTACGACTGAATTAATTGTAAGCTGTACAGTAATAGATATTTGACTCGATTATCCATCTATTCTGTGTTCCTTCTGTCGGCAATTTATCTAACAAGTTGTTTAATGTTATATTCTTTTAAAAGATCTCAAGAACTAGTATATCAGTTTCTCTGATCTGTGGGCTATAAGCAATATACCTAACTTATTTCATCTCTGATATTGCTCCAGTACACCGGTACGGATGTTAATCTCGTGTTGAAGTGTTCCACTCCATCCTTCAATGTTAACACTTCACTTTGAAAAGCATCTTCTCTTCTCTACCATTATATCTGTCTTAAGTAACATCACTGAACTGACAATGAGTTTTCAACTTATTCAGTAGTAAGTGACAAACAAAACTGTTATAAAATCATATCTAGACGTATGTGGTCATTAATAATAACAGCAATCACAGTTTTACGTGTCTTTGCTGCTAGATTTGTAATAATATGGTAACAGTAATAACACAGACATAGAGTATTAAAATATTATATTTCTATGGATTATGTATTGTTCAAATAAATAACATTGCAAATAGTAATAGTATCCCATATCAATTTTGTTATTCAAACAAAATGAAGACCTCAAAATTTTGTATTATTAGCATCAAAATTTATTTACTGCACGAATTGACAGCTTACCATTGTAAGTTACAGAATAATTTATACGGAGAATAAAAGCGGCTTGAAGTTATAGTGATAAAGTTTGTAACATGTTTAGTTTGTTTACTTATTACATACACTATTTTAGTCTAACGGAGGGAACATTCTACTCCTGAATTCCTAGAGAGATGTTATGTGAAGGAACGCAATAGTTCAGTTGAGGTGGGTCGCCAATTTGTTACGCTTTGGCAGTTTGCAGGCCGACATCCTCTTGTTGGCATTCCTGCTGGTTATTTATCTCACAAAAAGAATTTTAACGAACTAAAGCGATGACTACGCTATTACTGACTGTATATTTTCATTTTTTGTAGGTAAGTATAGATAATTACTCCTGGGGTGAATAATAAGCGGAGAAATTAAACCTGTTATGGACTAGCAACTCACAAACAATTATGATGCTCCATGGTTTTTTGATAATTAAATGATTATAATATGTCATAAAAACAAAAATCAATATAGTGTGGTAGGAAAAAAAGAATATTTTGCTATAGATTAATAATAAGAGAACAGAAATAACATCTTCATACTCCTATATTGTAATATACAAAACAACGATTGACAATAGGATGTACATGATTCGTTTTAAACTGTAATAAAGTACGAGTATTATTTAAGATATTATAAATAATTTCAAATATTTACCCTTAATTATGGACTATTACATAGAAACTTAAGCGATTGCTTTCTTAAAGTCTCTTCATATAAATTAATGACACCGTAAAATACTGTTTCTTTTATATTTTATAGCAGCTAAGGGTCTCTAAGACTATTTGGCCTCTGGGAGACACAGCTTTTGGCAACTCTCTGTCTGGAGATCAGGGACTTTTAGAGCTATTATTCTCTAGGAGCATTAAACTCTTGCGACCTCCAGATTCTGGAAGTTTTCTATCTGGATATCTGAAAGCTGGCTGGACTCTGAAATCTATCAGCCTATACAAGCATTCAGCCTGTATTATCTCCAACTTCTGGCAGCTCCCTAAACTTGGAGATAATAGACCCTTAGGGCTATCAGACTCTAGGAGCATTGAACCTCTTTGACCTCCAACTTCTGACAGCGCTCTGTCTGAAGATAATACACACTAAGAGTTTTCAATCTCTAAGAGTATTCCGCCTCTCCAAGCTCCGGATTCTGGAAGCCCCCCCCCCCCATTATTTGGAGATCATGGAGGCTGAGTGTTTTCAGCCCCTACGAGCTCCAGCTTCTGACAGCTTCCTGTCATTGGTGCTCTCAGAGCCTATGAGCTGTATATTATAATACTTACATACCTACAAATTACCAATGAATAATTACAATTGAAATATCTCAAAAATATATACCAATATTATTCTTATTGAAGAACACTTGATCTTGAACGTGATGCAATGTTGGGCAATAGTGTGTAATGGAAAGTTTCCTCCAATGTTGATCGCTAAGCTCAGGATGTTTGGCGATTATACATCTCCAAACTGATAACAACCTAGCTAAAATTTTTAATGTTATTTAATCATATAAATATTGCATTAATAATATTGTGTTTATTGGTATTTGGTTTTATACACTGTATAAAATGGTGTGAAAAAGTCGATCTCTTTGTGTGTAGGGTTACGTTTATTCGTGTCAGTAAAATCTACCATCAGGATACTCTGGCATACATTGCGAGTTAATATTGATCTTCATTTATTGTCAGTAGTGTCATATTTTCGGAGAATAACAGTATGTGTTTATTCTGGCTAATAATGTATAAGTTTCTTCTTTATAGTTTGAAGCAAAGGAGTTATACAGATTACTCATGTAGATCCACGAGTAAATATTTAAGATGAAGTAGTTGTGACAAAGAAGCTGCCTGCCGCCCCCCTCCCATCAGTTAATGCACACTCCACGGTTATATGTTTGGCTATAATATTTTAGGAACTGTTTTATGCACAAATTCGTAGATATAGTAGTTATTATTATGTTTAACATTGCTACAAAATTTACTTTTTAATTTTTATATAATTATGAATAGTAAAAATTATACCACAGCTTATAATTATTAATTAATACCAAATTCCCATATGATGGTTTTCTTATTATAACAAAATATTAATAATTACAGAAAAAGTACCCCGAGTGAGTGAACAATAGCGCACGTATGAACATGCTCGCCCTACAACGTTTGTTGAAACCAGGATCTGCTGCTATCCGATTTTACTGGTGAACTGTGACAAGCTTTGCGATCAGCTGCCACTGATGGAATGTTCAGTATAAAATGCACTGAACGTTGACAGTTCTCACTCGTCCTATCTGCAATGCAATGTACCAACAGCTATTTCACTGGTGAACTGTGACAAGCTTCGCGAACAGCTGTCACTGATGGAATGTTCAGTATAAAATGCACTGAACGTTGACAGTTCTCACTCGTCCTATCTGCAATGCAATGTACCAACAGCTATTTCACTGGTGAACTGTGACAAGCTTCGCGAACAGCTGTCACTGATGGAATGTTCAGTATAAAAATGCACTGAACGTTGACAGTTCTCACTCGTCCTATCTGCAATGCAATGTACCAACAGCTATTTCACTGGTGAACTGTGACAAGCTTCGCGAACAGCTGTCACTGATGGAATGTTCAGTATAAAATGCACTGAACGTTGACAGTTCTCACTCGTCCTATCTGCAATGCAATGTACCAACAGCTATTTCACTGGTGAACTGTGACAAGCTTCGCGAACAGCTGTCACTGATGGAATGTTCAGTATAAAATGCACTGAACGTTGACAGTTCTCACTCGTCCTATGTACAATGTAATGTACCACCAGCTATTTTTCATCTATAGTAATTATTAGTAAAATTGTGGTTATTGACCAAACAATGAAATAGCTTACAGACAGTTTAATATCCAACATTTTTATAAATAAGCTTTTGAATAATGTAAAATGTTTAGGTTTTACCAAACCTATAATATTATGTGTATTAACAATACGTGACATTATTTGTTATGTGATGTATAAATGAGAAAATAATAATGCAACAAAGTGTTTATGTCTGCATTTCGTCTAACTTAAGTACTAATCATTGCCGCAATCGAAATTCACCATTGTTATAATAATGAGATTAATTTAATAATATATTACTCAATTTGAAATTTAACCTCTCTGTAAAGTGGAATATCTAAACATTTGTTTCACGTCATTGTATATGTTTTTATGTATTATACTAATGCTATAGTATATTGTATACATAGCACATTTTGTATTCATTGGAAAATATTTACATTTGTAAGAAAGACAAATTTGTTAATACTCCAGATATAATAGTTTTGTTACTCGCTCTAGTTATAGGTGGGTACTAGATTCCTATTTTAGCTTGTAAATGGAGTAACAACACTTAGGAGCTTAGTTTCCAGGGTGCGTTTTGCTTCAGGCAATATTCTATTTTTTATCTCATCGGTAACTACTGATACTCACTTCTAGTATAACAAACAATTAAACCATAGCTTGCCGTTATACTACGAGTATAAAAGTTAAAATTCTAATTTAATAATACATCCATCCATTCATACAAGCATTACACACACACACACACACACACACACACACACACACACACACACACACACACACACACACACACACACACACACACACACACACACACACACACACACACACACACACATATATCCAGATCTCTTTGTGAGTAGAGTTACGTTTATTCGTGTCAGTAAAATCTACCAACAGGATACTCTTGCATACATTGCGAGTTAATATTGTTATTTATTTACTGCCAGTAGTGTCGTTTTTTTCGGAGAATAACATTATGTGGTTTTTCTGGCTAATAATGTATAATTATGTTCTATATAACATAATTATACAGAACATATCGCATAACAACATAATTATTATTATCGGGAGTGTCGATGGCCGCCCGAGCGGTCTAAGTCGTTGGACTTTGGGTCTGAGTTAGAGATAGCGCAGGTTCAAATCCTGTCTGTGACCGTTGCACTTTTTATCAGTACCATCAACCTTGTACTGTATCGACTCTCCCATTTATTCTGTTTGATAAGATCCTCGCACAGGCCAGTGGCCCATGAGGACGGACAGAAAAAGGCTTAAAAGGGGATCGGTCTCTCCTTTAAAAAAAAAAAATTTGAGTATATTACATTCAAACCAGATTGCAATACGTTTAATCATTTATGGGATCTCAGTGAAACCCTTGAACATCTATTATCAATTTAAATAAAAATCCAAACCTTTCAATGTAATGCGTCATTATATTGTTGTGATTTTTAATTTTGTGTACATTTTTTAACTATTTACTGTTACGATTTTAAAGTTATGTGAGCATGTAGCTTATTATAATTTTACGTTTATTACAACTCAATCAGTGCAATAAAAATCTATTAATTTTATTATGGTAGCCTACTAAATTTAAAACACAGTTTAAAAAGTTGAATAATATTGACTATAAGTGTAAGGTAATTCTTTGGCACATAATGCAGCAGTATTTTAATATTATATTGAGATCTAAGAGTAGCTAAACCTATTTCTTAGTAAAATAATGTAACCATTGTTTTACAAGGTGTATTAAGCAATTACCTTTGTTACGTAAGCGTTATTGGATTTACCCGCTAAGCGAACTGTTTTAATATGCAATAAATCCTGTATTAAGTTTATGTATCTTTAACGGCCGTACCTTAAGTCACTTCTTATTACGTGGCTATAATAAACCTAAGCGTTTCAATATTAAATTGCAGCAATTCAAAGAAAATCTGAAATATTAGTCAAGTTACGTAAAATTCATAATACATTTCAAGACTAATGTACTGACTTTGAATGATAATCATGAATTGTGTGAATGCTGTTGTTAGTTCACTATAACTAAAATAAATACAAGTTCGATACAGGTGTCCATTCCCTGCCACTGGTAGTAGAGACTGAAAAATAATCTTAGGCAAATAGATCAATAGATAGGCAACTGCATCAAACACTCCGTAGTGATGTGATGGAGCCGTGGAACCAACAACGGGGCAAACACGGTTCGGAAATACTAAAACTGTATTATTTTATTTCAGGAGAGCTCTGATTTTTAGTTTGAGATATTTGACTGAAATTTATATTTCTTGCCAAAGGACATTTTTAATATTAATAACCGGTTTGTCAATTCTTGGTGGAAAATAGAGTGATGAAGATTCTAAAACATTGAACTTTTAATTTGCCATTTTAAAATAAATCCATTATTTTTCTTTAGAACTGTGATTTTTATTTTATAAAAACCAGATAATATTTAACAGTTAAAAATCTAGTAATTAATTTTACTGAATATTCACTCGGAGCTTACTAATCAAAAGATATTTTGTATCGTCTTGGATGTCTCATTGATCATTTAAATCTTAATATTCTGGGATATTAATATCTACAATCCAAATCGTTATATTCATACTGAAAAGTCAAACTTGCATCCGACGCTATTGCCAAACCCTGATTGAAGGAGTTGCGGCGATATCTATAAGACGAGTTTAGTTATATTCGATGAATGAAATTTTAACTTAGTTGTAGAACTCATCCTTGTCCGACCAGTACAGTACAGTACGTTATCTAAACTTATGTATGACAACAAGAAAATAATTATTTCGTTTTTATGTCTTTCTTGCATATTAATGAAATATAAACAATTGCAGAATAAAAGAAAAGAACAATGAAGGTGGTTACAGAATTGCACATGCTGATGGTTTTCTGATTACAAGTGTTTGCATTTCATTCCAAAGTGGGGCAAGAAAACGTTTATGTAAAGTGATTTGTGAAAGAAAAGAGTTCTCTTCTAAAACTTGATTCATTACCGACTAGAATGACCCGGGGTGTTCAAGCAGATAATGTGTTAAACTATAACTTTCAAACTCTAGATTGAAACTAGACAAATCTGTGATTGAAACTAAGATAGAATCTCAAGTTATAACTTTTCTTAAGATCCTTAGCTCAGTACTCGTGCGAACTTTTCATACGAAACAATATATTCCTCACAAACATAAATTGTACCTTTTTATCCAACAATGATGGGTACGCGTACATAAGCAGTCAATCTTTTTCCTTCAATATTAAAACAATTTAATATGCATTTTCCCTGTAAATGTTTAGTTGTTAACTGTATGGTGTCTTTATTTCTTAACAGTTTCTTTAACTGTGCTTTTTCAGATTCCATGTTTTCAGCAAGTCCAAACTTATCATAGCAGTATTAATTTGCTAGGTCAAATAACAATATAATTAACACATTCTTATAACCTACCATGAACAAGTCATTGGTTAAAAACCGTTCAAAAAACGCATAATGCTTATGAAAATTGGCACGAAATCAAACTACACTACTATTTAATTATCAGTAACAAAGTCATTAATTTAACTTTTAAAAGTAAAGTTCACTGCCTTACCATAATTTGGAGTCCGTTGCACATCTTTGATCCAAAGTAGTTAAAATCTTAAGACCGATCAACTAATAAGCTTCACACTGACAAGAGTTGCGCTGAGCGACCTCACCACGCCCAGATAAGTTTCTCGGTCGATATGTCACCTCTCATAATGTAAGTGTTCGATTTAAGTGTAAAAGATTGACTTTCACGGATAAAAAATTATGTTACATCACAACACAATATCATGTCATCAGAGCTTATATACAGATCGTCAATCAGAATTCAGAATGAAAGAGTTTCAGTTTTGCAGTTTATAGAAAAACTTGTATAAATATTTGATATATGGACTTCTAAACTTTAAGCCTGTTTACTTTTTAATGTCAAATTTTCAGGTAATTTATTACAGATCGTCTCAAATATAATACAATAGCAAGTCTTGACATTGTCACATGTTTTTAAAGATTTGTCTCAGATTGACTTAGTTGTCTTAGGCATTGACGTGTTTTAGTGTCCTTGGCAGTTTTCAGTATTCACATTGTGCCTGATGTATTTCTGCTATGGAAATAACAATTTAACTACAAAAAATGCTTTCATGGATAATCCCCAGTCCATATGATACATAATGCTGACGATTGAAATTATACTTCACTTGGTTTATACACAATAGTTCTTAAAATAATATCTAGCCATATATAATAACTTGTTTTATTTGAATAAAAATAAATATATGTCACTCCCTTCAGTATTACCATATCTATACTGTGAAAACCCGTACTCTTAACTTTTATCAATTTCTGGTTCGTACTTCAGGATAGGCCAAATTATCAATTTTAATACTCACAATCCCCTTTAAATCGATAGAAAAGAATGTGAGTAACCAAACCCATTTTTAAAGTTTTGGTATATAAATTGTGATAATGAAATTAAATAAAATCCTGCCTTAATTTTATCCATATCTTAATGTTTTAAATAAATAAAATGTTAAGTGCATATTGATTTCAATCTGAAGTAATGTTATTATAAATACATCTATATATAGGTTTTCATTATCTGAAGTTTTTAAATTTTCTCCAAATCTAAGTTTTTTAAAACATTTGAATATTTCATATCGTTTAACATAATGGCAATAAATAAATAACTATTGACTATAATAATGAGATTTTTACTTGTTAAAAATATCTATCAAATTACTTTAATATTATATTTTTTAATAATGTTTTATACTATACCACAGTTCCTATTGTAAAATAAAGTAAGTAACTAAAAAGAGTTACAGAAATGTTCTGAGTAATTGACCCATTCAAAACTTTTAGCCAATATAAAATACTTTAAGAATGTGTACATGATATCTAATTCGCATGATCTATCTATTCTGCAATGTCTAGAATAAATACACTGAGCTCTAATATAAATGGAACCTAATCCCTACACGAGAGTAGGGAAAGACGTCGATGCAGTTCTACCGTCTACTGGAGGAGAACTGACACTTGTTATGCCAGACAACTCTTAAAGAAGTTTTCTAATAAAACTTAGTCCATTTCACACGAGATTACATGTCACTTCTATACGGCTTGTCCACACGGGAGACTGATACCTTTGTTGGAACCTGATTATTTTCCTCTACTTTCTAACATAAAATACACACATATCCTTGAGAACTTTCTTCATTAGTTGTGTTAAGTAGCAAGGTTTAATAGAGTTTTACCATTGAGAAACGAAATTAGGAATGTTTACTAGCAGCTGTGAGTACCGAGAGTGGTAATGTTCCGGCCCACACATTGAAAATCAATTGGAGATTTCTCCCGTACACCTTGTAACTATGCATTCTTACCATGCTTAGACTTATGACGCAGTGTAGCGGGTACGGTGGTTATCGCAAGATAACCAGTCAAGCAACGTCGAGCGTGACTGCTGATTGGATGGGTGACCGCTGAGCGATCCTGTCCTTGTAAGCAGCCCGCCTGCCCGGCCGTTGGTGTTGATTCTGAAGTCACTTCTAAGCCGTTGGTCCCCAGTTTGTGTCAGTGATACCTTCTTAGCCCTAACTTTGCAAGGTAAAATAAAACACCCTTTCCCTTTTTTACTATTTGCACTAGTAGCCTGTTGTTAATATACAAAATAATGAGTCATCTGTTATTATTAATTTATTTGGCAATATATATATTTAATGTACACTTTATAACTTAATAAGTAGACATAACATTTATCATAGAATCATATTATGTACATCTTTTATTTTTTGTTATTATATTTAGAGTGTGATGGAAAGTATCTTTCATAACTTGTACGACAGTGTTTGTGGGGTTTAGATCGAGTTTCCGCTATTGAATGCCCTAATTGATCACAGAACACAAATTTAATCAAGTACTGGGAATTCACCGCAGGTTATAAAGCTAAGTTTAAAGACAAGGAGAAGTTTAAAAAAAATTTACACTGTTTTGTCAAATATGAAAGAATGGAAATATAATACTTTGCATCTGAACAGATGTTATTAAATATTTTGTTTGATTTAAAACAAGATAATTAAACCTTACAGTCTTAACGCTTGAGAAAGTGATTGGGCAGATAAATAGTAAGTAAATCAATATGACTAAATTCCTGGAACAGATTTCCCTTAAAGTACACAATAGCTTGTTTTTAAATGTTAAATAAAGTGGAATCATAACCAACTTTATGGAGAAATGAGTTTCCTTTGTTGTTTCCATTCTTGTTTAAAACCGCGAAGGAATTATTTTCCTGGAATATATTTGTTTATAGGTCAAACGTTCCATTTAATACATAAATGTATTATAATTCAATGTTCTGCAAAACTCTCTATAAGGAAATAATGGCAGAAATATTTGATTTGTGTTAATATTTGTACTGCCAGATAAATACCTTTAACCGTTCGCACTAAAAACAAAATCCACTATCCTGTAAACTTTTATCAATAATTTTCAATATACTAACACTCCATAGAGAGGAATTTACAGAAATACTGAAATATAATTTATGTTTTAGCAAACATTGATTAAAGGCTATGTGGAACGTGTATATTCAATGTGGGGCTCGTTTTAAGTGAAATAATATTACTTGGGCCCCCCCAACTTGATTCCAGACTTCATCAGACAGGATAAAAACTGTGTGGTCTTTTATTGAAAGTTGTAAACCTTCACATTCTATATCTCTTAAATAATAAACTATAACATTGTCGAGTCTTACACATCATCTTCTCGTTTACAATCACTGTACTATTCCATATATCCTTTAAAACCTCAAAGTTCTTAATAATTTTCTGTTTCATATTTTGGTATCCTAGACCAACTGACTTTTTTAAATTACTTCATTAAATTGTATTCTATACAACAAGGTCCTGCACGTCCTCTAGTCATTTATTGAGCATTTGAGTAAATGGAAAGTGGATCAGTATTGGGCTGTCAGCGCCATTTGTATATTTACTTTACTAATTAGTTTTGTTTTCTTTATTAGGTATAATTTTAATTACGGTTTCGGGTAACATTAAGTGTTTGTTACCACATGTATTTCCAATCCCTGCAGATTTATTTTTATTTTCATATCACAACACGAATTTCATATGGTTGCCACATAAAATACTCCAGTCTGGTAGAGAGAGCCAATGTGCATTTTATGAGAGCACCATCTAGTTTCTTCTATTTAAACTGGTAGAGAATTTTCCTCTATGACAAGAATTGACAATCAGCCGAGCTAATTTTAGTGGAGGTCTATAAATATGGCAGTGTAAGGTATTACAAAAAATTATAAAGTGGTTTAATTTCAGATTACATTTTATCTAATCGTATTTAATGTACTAGTTACGTCAAAATCTGCCAACGAGATAAAGAGACTAAAATGGTGGCTCGAATGTGTACAAAACTAGATTAGTACAAACTATCTCTCACCTCTCAGAGTACTTTTTCATGATCTTTCCAGTCAGACTTTTCCTTGTTCGATTTACATTTACGGAGGGCTAGGTATGTTTAAGCTATCATGGTACATTCGTGATTATAACATAGTTCATATCATAAGAATCGTGTAATTTAATAATGAGAGTCTTCGTTTCATATTGAATGTAATAAAATATAACATTAGAAATACACTAAGACTCCCTATTCGAACGTGGCTGTGTTATACTTCCGGTATAGTGTGGTGAATTCCTTTAGACTAAAAATAGACGTCTCCACGACAACCAAATACCACGAGCTTTGTCCTCTTGTTTGTGGTCTTTTCGTGGAGCCAATAATATTTAATTCATTATTTATTCTGCTTGAAGGCGAGTGAACCACTCCATAGGACGCTCGGAGATCGAATGTAACGATTAAAATTATCCTTATAAAGAGAATTTCTTTTATTATTGTACACTTTCTGCACTTCGGTATGGACATAGTTTAGTATTTTGCTTTCTTTAACATAGGGAACACATTATTCATGAATAAGTCTCAGTATACAAGTACACAGTTGTATAATATATCTTCCTTTGAGTTATTATACTGTACATCACTGTACATTACAGTTTTAAATGGCTCATTATACAATAGACATATTAGTTTTACTAATCCTTATTTCCTTTAGGGATTATTATTTATGATATGAACATTTCAAGGATCGGACAAGTAAAAAGCATCTCTTTATCTCTCTGATCCCTTATACGCATCACCATGTAAATCCTTTGTCAATAACAAGCTTAGATTAAAGCTAAGTACTTTACTATTGGCAAAGGGGGAAATTAAGTTATTTATTATTCTTTAAAAGCTAGTAAAACATATCTCTATATAAGCATAAAATCTGTGTAGTTCATTATATAATCTCAGATTTTTCCCTGGAATCTAAGTGTTTAGATTTTTAGCTTTTTTAACCTCATAAAACACTATACAGGGTGTCAAATTGACACCCTGTATATGACCTGACTAAATGATGTAACGAATTTATAATGATATTTGTACGAATGTATAAATGATATTCCTTCAAAAATCGGCAATTCTTCATTCAATTACAGCAATGTTGATTAACATCTCACATAATTAACCCATAACAGATTTATAAATTATATAATGCAACTATGCATCAAAATACTTTTCAAAAAGATTATTAGTGAGTTCCTATGAAATTAAATTGAAGGTTTATAAATGTAAACTATACCTTACAGATTCTCTTATAGAGTACAAACGGATGGACACAACATGAGGCATACAATAGCAGTACGATATTTATTGCCATTAGGCACAACTGCTGCAATAACTCACATTAGCTTTATGTTGCTCTGTTTTTATAAAGGCCATTATAATCAAGTTTAACAGACAGACGTAGACGAATGTTAATGCCCAGAATCAAATTAGCCAATTACAGCAGAACGTGACTGCATCAATCCAATATTGTGGCTAATGAGAGTTAAGGCAACAATGTACAACCTATTTTTTATTTACAAATGATACTCCTGTTAATTTTTTTAATTAATAATTAGTCTATCTGTGACAAAATATAAAAAACACTATATTTTAATTTGGTCAGTTTTTGGGAGTCATAACTGAAACCATTAACTCTTTTAGAATTCAGTATTTAGGAAAAAGCTTTTAGATTTTTTATTTCTTTCTAAAATAATTAGGAAAGAGGTTTTTGACTAACATATTCTAAGAAAATGCAAGAAAAAACACAAAATTATCAAAATAAATAAAATAAAATTTGGTCTTCCCTTTCTTTTACAAATTTTGAATTTAAATGTGAACTTTGTAAGCAGGATTATAGAGAATGTTAGAGTATTAGAAGACCGGAAGAACAACGAGAGATCTTATAACTCTGAAGAAAAAGTGGAAAAGTATCAATAGAGAAGTTGTATAGTTTAAAGGAAATGGAAACTTGTTTGTGAAGTAATATTAAAATAATGTTTCATACAGATATCAAATTGTATTCACAACATGTTTTGTTACGTAAGTAGCGGTGGAATGAATAGATATCGTCATAGCTATGTCAGAATATCAAATCTTAATTCTCTATCCAATAACACACATATAAAAAGATTCACTGAATTGTTAACGTTATTTGGATTTATGTATCTAGAGTAACATGCAAACTGTATTTTAAATATTTTAGTCTCCGATTTCATACATTTTATCGTCTTTAAAGTCCAAGTGGTTCTAATATTCTGGGAAATTTATATTGTGAAATAACCTAAAATGACTCGGTTGGTTAATTTAAAGTTTGCAGTTTCATCTAACGGAAGGAAGAGGGGAGTCGGCTTAATTTTGCATGAATAAGAGTTGCATTTGCATAAAGTTGCGTTGAAACAAGACAGTGCCTAAGTATACATCCATTCATAAAACGCAACTGATATTCTCCAACCAACACTTTGAAAATACATAAAATGAGTGGAGTTATTGGATAACCATTTAATCTGTTAATACATTTTTTAAACTGTGTCGCTACCATTTCGCAGCTTCTCAGGCTGAACGATTATCATTCTTTGAACATTTATAACAATGTTATTAATATAATGGAATTATTTTTTTCTAGAGGGGGTTTGAGGAATTATAAAGCATTTCTTTACAAATTTTTTTTATTAATAATTCAAATCTATAGAAATCAAAGCCAACTCAATACTAAACTATTCTTTTTGAATGGCCTAAAAAAGTAATTAAAAATATGCTGTAAAACATTCTAAAGTTCGGCTCTTTAATATTGTTAAATTCGGGCAGTATTTTTGTTTTTATACAGTTACTCATAATATACGTTTTGGTGTCTTTAATTTATTTTAATCTTCGTTCATATAAGGACCAGAAGAATAGGCATTCATTTTTATATGATGAAATTTTTTTGTCAATATTATTGTTTTTTAGTTTTATTTCATATTAATTTTAGAAATAGTCAGCCTGCCTTCTTATAAAAAGAAAATAGAAAATAGAATGTACCTTAAATACGAATTGATTACGTATAAAAAATAAAAAAATATTTAATTAAAATACGTACCAAAATCTCATCTTTTATTATATTTGATGCTTTGACATAATTTGGCGTACAGGCTAGGCTGTTCATTAACCTCCAAATATTTATGTGTTTACTAATAAAATGTTCGTTCTAAATAATTTTAAGGTTTTAAACTTATTTAATAATACATTAGTGGTTGTGGCCTAATAATCCATTTTCTGTTAATGTAATAACCAATTTATGACGAAATATGTAAGACTTCGCGTAATGTTGCTATGGTGGGAAGGGTTGATCCAATTGGGGTTAAAAGGGTTTTGAACGTTATGTGTAGACAACATGTTGCTTCAACGTGCATTGACTTCGTGATTATAACATTGTATTTCAATAAACCATTCACCTGGGGTGAGACAATGTAAAACACCTTTTCACCTAGATTAAATTTGATTTTGTAGTCTAGGTGTCTGATGTAAAACGTTGCATATAGTTCGTTTTGAACTTCATCGTCGTCAACCTCTTTTTAATCTCTTCAGACGGACTCCAGAATCCAGGGGTCAAGTCTGTGAAGCGTCGGATTTTAGGCTCTGCTGTAAGATTAAGGTAATACGGAGCTAAACTTAACATTCTCACGTAAGACCTGCATGAGAAAAAAACAATATAATCAGACCTCAACATCTGAATGTTTTCTACAATCATCAAATAAATATCAAAAATTTTATCAATCTATAGATGTTTGCCAACAGTTAGAAAATCTAACCGTCAGAAATATATGTACTGCATCAAAATATGATATAAATAGTTCTCATTTATAATTTATAAATATATTATTGTAATTCATTATTTTCAAGCCGAATAAATTATAAATTGATATTTTATTATTTCATTAATTTATCTGAGAAAATTACACAGATTTGAGTTTTAGTTTTTAATTGGAAAAACACCTTTATATTTTTCTTTGTTATACAAAAATTAGTATTATTATATACGAAAATTATATCATGTTAAAAAGAAAATATTTTTGCAATCGTAATAGGACTTACACTGTTGTCTTCTTAGACTTACAATTTACTCCTTAATCGTTCACTCCCATTTTCGTGAAAGCCTGTGTCATAAAAGCCAATTGTAGTCCATTTACGGAACAACCTTACGTTTAGGTTTACTTTGTTTTCATTTTACAATCATATTATCACTATTAAAATAACAAATGGTGCACTTAATTTTTCTTATAAATTAATGATAAATTCTTTGTTATTTATTCGATAAACATCGGTTAATCCTTTAAGTTACGTTACTTGCAGAAAATATTATATATTTGTTAAACATTTTCGGAACTAACGATCCGGAATGGAAAGGTTATCGTTTAGGTAATGTTTAGTCTCCATGTCTTCGGAAAATTCCTATTCCCATTTGTTTGACAAAAAATAGTCAAAACAACATGTTGAATTACTTTTATTCCAATTTTTTTGTTTTTATTTTCTACAAATCCAGATATGCTGGAAATCCAATTTTAATCGGTAAAATAATATTTTAGTGTAGTTTACGTTAGTATAAATTTTGTGTGAAACCTTAAAAAAATTCAAATTTTATTGTAATGAAATATACATATAATTACAGTGCCGTAGATATTTCTGACACGCAACAGTCGAACAGAGTTCCAGGATAAGTGACAGTTACGATGAAGTTGATCCAAGCCATTGGGTGAGCTCGAACTGCTTATCTTTATAGCGGTTATCAGGCTGTAAGGGAACATTCAACAGCAAGTTGAGCCACTGCAGTTATTCCACTCGTATACAAAACGAATGTATAAGTAGGAATAATTGTGAATTAAATGCACCATTGTTTACTTATTCTTTTGAAGTACAATTTGCTATTACGTTGTAAGTAACTGATATCAAAATATATTTAATTTTTTAAACAAGTAGGATTAATAATACTTGAATAGTTATTTAAAGTTAATTAGTTTTTACTATTTAGATATGTATGCCATTATGTTGTAATACATATGATTTGTTTTTTAATAATTAAATAAGGTTGTCAATTATAAAACTACTTATTTTTAAACATTGTAAATAATACATATTATAATCTCGTTTCCATATATTTATTGTGAAATTGAATCATAGAATATATGCTTACAACATAAATGTTTACCCTTGCCCATACAAGATTATATGAACCATATTTAACGAACAGGTGTTGAAAAGTTTGTGTACTCTACGTATACTGTGTCGTTTAGTGGCAACTGTAGTTTTCAGTTTTCAAAGGCATTGAAGTGTTGTTTTAATGAACACAACTTTTAACGAGTGAACTGAACATGTCCAGATGGAAGGGAAGTCATTTGATGCGCAAAGCGTCCAGCTATGCTCCTCCAATTATATGTAATCGCGTAATGGTTTCTGAAATAGACAAAAAGTAAATATTTTAAATGAAGATTAAATATATTATAAACTATTTCAACCACTTTACAATATCATTAAAAACTTGAAGAGTCACAATACAGAATCTATGTATCTCTTCAATTCGTGTTTACTCACAGCATAGGCTACCTATTTTTCGGAAACATATTTTCGATTTTTAGCATATCAAACCATCCATAACAAAATGTCAACATCGTTAAGGTGTACGGTAATCGCATAAACTGCTCACTTTCACGTGTCTCTGAAATGAGAACTATATGAATTGTATTCTTTAAACTAATTTTAGTAAACTAATGTTGTCATTGTTTTATGCTTTAGGCAAACCAGGGATTTTTTTTAAGTTTGATAGAAATGTGTAACATATTTTATCAGCAAGTGATATTTTCTAGATAACCACGTACCTCACGATCTGAATTAGTTCAGTCGAGCCGGGAAATCCAGAGGGATGTGTACTTGAACCTTTGGTCTTAGCTTGTAAATAAGTTTGAAAGAAATAATATTATTGCTTCTAAGTATCAAACGTATATATATATATATATATATATATATATATATATATAGTTATATATATATTGTGACATAAAAGGAGGGTAAATAGGTTTTTGCTTAAAACTGCATTTATCAACGGAGTTAAAATTAAACTAATAATAAGTAAACAAAAATAAGACGATTAATAACAGATATAAATATTATATATTTTAATTTTTCGTAAAATATGGTTAGTTAAAACTGACTATACTATAAAACTATAGCTAGACTTCTGAAATAAAAATAGATATTCAAACCAAACTTTATTGTAATGCTTAACTAATATTTAATTAAAACTAAAATGCTATGTCCGTACAAACGCTCGTTTACTGACTGATAAATTCATGGCGAGCTTTTGTATTACGCATGCGTATTACCTATCCTTTAAAATAAATACACAGTATAAGTGAAAACAAAATAAGAGTAGAAAAATATTAAGGAATATTAGATAAAAAACTAAAACTAAAACTTGTATAAATATCCAAACTAAAAGATAATTATAAAATATTTCAAATATAAAAATGACAAACTTAATAACTATTTTAAAAATATATACGTTAAGTTATTAAAGTTTTTTACAGTAAAAGCTCTTAAACATTTAGATTAACCTGTGTTGTCATCTTCATAACCAATGAAACGGTAAATGGAGTTTATTTACTGAGTTTTGGTTAACAGAGGTTACTAATAAATCCTATAGCTATGAACGAAGCGTTGATCTAATGTATTGTAGTTTGAATGGATTTATGTAATTAGTTTCAAATCTTAGGCCTTGTCAGGAGGGACAGCTACAGGAAGTGTTCCTGGCCTTACAGCGTCTTAACGTTGCCCTCACAACTTAATTATCACACATGCTCTTGTATATGTAGCAGCAGAATCTTTTTTCTAGAGGGAAATAAAATCCAAGTTCAGTTACAGAAAAATTAAAAAGACCTTAAGAATCAAGAAGACTTCTACAGTATTGTTGCCTGTCCCTGTAATTGCTTTAAAACATGTGTCAGGAACCAGTTAGGTTACACCAGAAACTATGATGATAATTACAAAGTTTACAAAAAAAAATCTTAATGACTTAAATCTCTTATCTTTAATGAATTTAATTACTACGATTCTTTGTCGTGCCCAAAAAAAACTGTATAGTTTTAATTGTGGCCATTGATGATTTGAATTTGATTTGTCTCTCTGTTATGCAAATGTTATGTATAGATTTCACACACACACACACACACACACACACACACACACACACACACACACACACACACACACACACACATATATATATATATATATAATGGATTGAGGAATACTAAAAGATTAACAGCTTATATATATATATATATATATATATATATATATATATATATAAAACCTTTTTAACACTCATTGTTTTTCATGTATTTTTTCGTACAATGTACATTTCAAATTCTAAGAATTCATCTTCAGGTACTTTTAGGTTGATGAATTCTAAAAGTACCTGAGAATGAATTGTTAGATTTTGAAATGTACATTTGACGAAATAAAAATACATAAAAAGTATTAAAAAGGTTTATTATTGTGTATATATATATATATATATATATATATGTGTGTGTGTGTGTGTGTGTATTTTCGAGGCTACATCTCTAATATGTATATATGTTTATGTTTATAACTTATATGCGTCTCCGGTGCCGTCATAAATAATTAAATATTGTTAGTAAGCGTAATGGCGCACCAATGTAGCAATAGAGAAATAATCTACTGTATAGTTAATTAACGCACACAGCGCTCCGTAATGAGAAGAGATGATTACAAAGTTGTGATCGACAATGAAGTACCAGCGGCAAGAACTTGAATACCTGTTTGATAAAGGAACTCGATCTTGGAATGGTTTTGCTTTAAGCACAGAGCTGCAACTGGATATTTAGTCAAGACCAATATTAGTGGGCATTTTACAACGGACAATGTGTAACTGTGTGATATGAGTACTATATATTTGGTACCTTATATAAGATGAACTACTTTGATATATTTACAGTTACACTTTACTTTAGAATATTTCTTTAAATATTTATGCAATTTTACTAACAAAAAACAACCATAAATTGAATTTTGTTTGTTATATTAGTTGATTATCATGTTTCACTTCCATGCTGTTACGCCATAGGCTATGTCTTAAATATAAATAATTCCAAAGAAAACTCCATATTTTAGTATATAAAATAACAAAGGGTACTGCATTGACATTCTTTACTTAATTTTTCATATGTAACTTTAACAAAAATGCATATGTTGCGAGATAAAACACTAACGAGTATTTAGATGATTGTTCTTAACTTAGGCCCATTTTGTATTAGTTTATATGCAACTTTAACGAAAATACATACGTTTCGTGATAAAACGATAACGGGTATTGGATTAACGTTCTTCACTTAATTTGTATCAGTTTGTATTTATTCTATAACAAAAATGCTATAGCTTCATTTCAAGATTATACAATGTTAAATAGTGACCAGACTTAGGTCAGAGTAGGCGAGTTCCCGTACACCTGATGGCGGACAACATCCTGCCTAACAGAGTGACTGTCGGTGGACCGATGTTTATCAATGGATAATGTGGATATTGACCGCAATGTAGTTTTACACAACATTTTAATCGTCTATGTTAAATTGTTCGAAAGTTATCGCGCACACAGATGGATACACACAAAGCCAGAAACAGAATCAGAGCGTATCTGATTACGTCATCAACTGCTGGGATAGAACACAATAATCGCTTAGCCAATGTTATTTTATATTTCGAGTTATAAATATAAAAATACAATTTAAGGGCGCAGGCCTAGATTTTACAATTAATAAATGTATTTTAACATTTATTTTAATAACTTCTTTACTAATGTAGAAACAAACCGCTCTTACAAAACCAAATTTTTTTGCCTGAAACATTGCTATGAAATTTCAATCTTGTCCCCCTTTTCGGTTCCGATTTTTTTTTCTCCGTAAAAGGAATGTTCCTGATTAATGACGAGGCCTCTTATTTGTCTTACAAAGGTTTTGACTCATGATTATTCTTATCCCTACAAGTTCTTGTTTCAACATTGGGACATTTCGACCAACGCTAAACTGCCTATAATATTGCAATGACAGTGAATCCCATTTTAAGGTTGAAACACCCTGTACTCAATTTTATTTATGACTTTGTATTTCTTTGTAAATTCTCACTTGTGTTTGTTTCTTTGTGTATAAAATATTACTGACAAGCAAAATTATGGAGCAGATCTCGTAAGCATTATTGGAACGAGTTATAAACCATAAACTATAATCTAATTATTCCTAGAAGGGTTAAATTGCCTACTGCTTTAGAAGTAAACATTTAAATTTGTTTCGCTATATAACATTGGCAGTGGGATAGTGAAGCCTGTCCCTCGAGAGGCTGGAAAAATGTATTATCTGTCTGATAAAAATACTGAATAAATACATTTGTAAAGAATCTGAGTATCATCATATGCCGTGGTATTTGGCGCAATAACACAATATGCATGCAACCTAATGAAATATGTTACAGACTTGAAAGTTTTCATGCAACCCAAGCAAAGCCTGTTGGGTGACTCCCCTAGTCCCCTAGGTGACTTATATTACCCCTAGAGTAGGTCACGCAATGCAAGGTCAAAAAGTATGTAAAATTATTGCATTGTCTCATTAACAAACTCATTTAATTAATTTTTTTGGTTATAGAATCAGACACTTCACATTGTAGATTCTACTACATTTTTGAAGAAAATGTATTAAAAATATTCTCTTATTTTTTATATTAATATTAAATATACATATAATACATTGCTTTATTTACGAAACTTTCTCTTGCTATAATATACAGTTTAAGATAAAAAACATTACAAGAAAAGTTATTATATTAATTTCCAAATAATAAATTGATGGAATATAATCTTAAAATATGTGAATGTTAGAAAATGTCTTATCAAAAAAGTGTCCGCAATGAGTGGAATTACATTGATTTACTATCAGCGCAAAACTATCGTAAAATGACAATAAAAGAGAGTCTGCAGCTGATGCAACATAAAGTTTCTTTTATAGATCAATTCAGTCGGCTGGAAAACTTCCTTCTTCTGGTCTGAGACAGACATTAGTATTAATTTAGGAATGACAAATTTAAATTAAAATGCCACGAGAGTTATTTATGAATATTATTATAAAAATGACCCTTGAGTGGTTTAATTATAGAACATATTATAACATTCTTGACCTGCTGAAAAGGTTTTTAAAACAATCTTAATACCTTGGGTGTAGAGTTGTTTTTATTTGATTCTGGTTACTTGTCGACGAAACAAACTCCAGCCTGTGAGGTATATGTTCATAAGTCAGCGTCCTGTGTCTGCCAGTTTGTTAAATATCTCTGCCTCTTCTCTCTTACTTATGTATGTCTAGACCACTTGTTATGCTACAATAACACATACACTTTAAAGATCTATAAATGTAGAGACTCGAAAGAATTAAGAATTGCAGTTTTTAAGATTCTGTGAGTGTAAATAAGTGTATATTGGAATTATATTTTATTATTTTAAGCACTCTGAAAAATGTGATTTTCCGCTGTCCCGCAGAACACCTAACCATAAATAAATTTCGGTTAAATTAAACCGTAATATACTATCATCAGAACCTGATTAGAACTGTACTTAGCTAAGTACCTCTAAACACAAATCTCCGAAGGTAGTCTAGAGCAAACGAGATGAATGTGAGGATTCCTAGTCAATCATCGATCTAGAAATATTGTAAGAATGTTTTAACAATCGTCTGTCCATGGGATCTACTGATCGTATTACAAAAGGGTGTTTTATTTTAAGGAATGTGCCTTTAATTTTTATACATAATTCAAATCACAATAATTAATTTACATTCATAGTTTTGATTGTATCAACAAAATCTGATTGTTACAGAATATTATTTTGTACTGAAAGGTTGTGTGTTAGCATATTGTACGAGTCATCCATACCATAGTGAAGACCCTATATTACTGAAAAATAAGAAATATAATTACACTGAGGGTTGATTCTTGAGGAATACCGTAACTTAGTTGAATCTTTTTAGAGAATTTCTCTTTGATTAGGAAAACTTATCTTCTACGACTAAGGAGATAATTAAGCTATTGGAGAGGCAAAACTCTGATGCCTTAAAAATTCAAATTTGCCATGCAATTTAGTGCGATTAACGCAGTCAATGTTTTTTGTTAGGTCGTGCTGTACGTAATGTGGCATTTCGACCTTCTAGCCTCTCCACACCCTTTTAAATTATACTAAGGACTTCGCTTATGGTTAGGGTTAACTTACTCTTCCTGAAACTAGATATATATACTCAGAAATTCGGTTTTACTTGTTTAAAGCATTCTAATCAAATGATACTTTGGATTATATCAGTCTAATTACATATTTTGTGTTAAATGCATAAATTTATTTTAGTATTACAACAAACACAATTAAAATAATCAATTGTAGTTATTTCGAAATGTATCTAAATTATTTATGTTAATGTTAACTACAATTATTTAACTATTTTACAACAAACTTTATTTTTATTAATCGTACAGAGATATTTTTCATTTTAAATTGTACTTTTTATTTTAATTTTTAATTAAAATAAATGTGTTATAAAAAATAATGTCATACAGTCTAAAAATACATTCCTTTCAAGTATCCTTAGCAACATCCATTTAATCTACTTGTAAAAGTTAATGTACTTGAACATTTCCATCAATATTGTAAAAGTTCACTCATTTGTTTTGTTATTCTGCTTATACTCTTACAAAGGATTTCCCTCCCAACTTGTTACTTTTCTTTTTTAACCCTTTGAGTGCCGGAGCATCGCTGTCAGCGATCCCGCATTATAGTCGCGTTTAGAATCGGCCGCTACGCGGACGAGCCGTCACGTGATTTGTTTGCGCTGCTGTTTATTTCACAAATGATATTGAAAGTTTTTAATTGTAAATGGGTTCGTAGTGTTAGTATCTTCAAATTATTTCGTTTGTGTATGTTGTTCTAGTCTGTGCGTTAGTAGAACAATGACGGCCGCGAGTTACCTTAGCATCTAGTACTTTACTAAATACGTTTGTATAGTTTTTATGTTTTTGTGTTCGTTCAGTGATATTTATAAACTATGAGTCCTACAAAAATTGCTGACAATGAAGACCTAGTATTGCAGGCATTAGATTTAAGCATTATCCGTGTAGACAATACACAAAGTGTTAGGTTAGGTAAGAAAATTTCTAGTTTTGTAGTGGTTCATATTTTCATATTTATTTTCCAAACTTTATTTATAAGTATTAAAAAATGTTTATATGTCTTTTTGTAAAGAATTAAATGGAGTATAAGATAGAATAACTAAAAGGGAAAAAATAAAATATTTCAATAACACTAAGTTGTGTCAAAATAAAAAACTAAATGTTTTTGCTCATAAAGTTCTTATTAATGTTTTTTTTTATTTGAATAAAAACGTTAAATAAGTTATTAATGTATTATGTGTATAAAGAAAATATATTTATCTAGACAAAAACAAAAAACCTAAGCCATTATACCTATAAATAAATTTGTTATGAATTTTTAAACAGACCCTTGCAGAACCAGGCATTTTCGCTCGGCATTTTATGCATACCATATAGTAAAACGCTGCGGCACTCAAAGAGTTAAGTATTGAGTTATAACAAAGCTTTATAAATTGTCACTAAAACAGCTGTTTCATTAAACAACCACCTAAATTTGCATCTATTTTCTGACACTAAAAGTAAGGAATTCAAAAAAATGTATGCATTATTTTTTTGAAAATGAGAAATAAAATTTCTAATACACTATAGGAATTAAATGTAGAAAGATATTATTTGAAAACAATGTAATGTATTTCTATATGTAGTTGTACTATTTTAAACAAAATATCTACTACGTCATATTTACTCCCATCACATGTCAAATTTTGAATGGGTCTAATAGAAACTGTCACTTTAAGGTATATTTATAGGGAGTGGAATGTTAGTGAACATTTGGCCCCTTTTTTATAGTTTTATAAAACAATATTATTCGTTAATTGTGCACATCTTATGCCTATGATACTTCCTGTGACAGTTCCAGATATTTCTGCCTGCAGGTGACTATTAGCAAAGGTTTAAGGACATATATTACACTTTTTGGGACATTAATAAATAGTAAAAATAATATTTGAATTACTAATATATGATATTTGAGAGTTGTGTATGTGTATAACCACGTAAAGTACTAAGTGATTCAATATCTCAATATGACTACCTTCAATTTATAAGATTATTTTGTGTATATGTTACACTCAAACACCGAATTCGGACAATGTCCGAAATTTTTACTCACTCCGCGATGTGGACAACGTGAATTACCCACGTCGCGTATTGAGCATTTTTTTCGGACATTGGCCGAAGCGAAATACCCAGAACGCGTTGTGGGTAAGCGAAAGTACTCAAGAGACGAAATAAAAACACGTTCATCGGAGATTGAGCAAAACCATAATACCCATAACCCGACGTGGGTAATCTAATTTGCCCACGTCGGGTTGTGGGTATTTGTAATTTGCGCAAACGCCGAAAAGCCTCCAAACACAACCATACCATACCCTACACTAATTCCATTATAACAAGTAAAATAAAATCAAATTTTCCTTGAAATTCCATTTATTTCAATCAAAACAAAAACTAAACAGTAAAATACAAGTATCTTATTATTGAAAATAGAAAAAAAAGTTATTTTTCACACATGTACCACTTTCAATGTTTATTAAAGTTCTTTTCAGAAAGTATTCACTTTACTTGTTAGCACAAGAAGTGCTACCGTGACATTTAGAATTGCATTTTAAATTTGATTTTACACATTTGCAAGATCTGCCCGAACACTTCTTCTTGCATCCACATCTGATGAAACCTTGTTTGGACCCGGATGACTTCATTGCTTCTTTACGGACATTGAGCTGTTCATCAGGTACATCGATGTTATTAAATAAATTTATTAGGAGCTACCTGGAACTGGTTTCTGGAAAACTGTTTGTCAAGAACTCCATGCTTTGTACCAAGGGTATAGGAATCATCGTTCTTATTTATTACAACAGCCATTACATTTCTTGGAGCTAGTCGGCCCCGGTCGACATCAGGAATGTTTACCAAAACGTTATCGCCGACTGAGACTGGAGTTAATTTTCTTTTCAGTACGCTTTAACATTTTGGCTGCCTGACTTTTCAATGCAGTTACACAGTTTTCTCGTATTGTGTCTATGGCAGATTTTCTTGAGCAAAGAGTGCACAAAGGTAAGCCTAGGTCTTCGTTATTTAAAACTTCATAATGTATGTACTGACCACATTCAAAACAGCTGTTTGCTTTGTCACAATCTATTGCTTTGTCACAATCTATTGCTTTGTCACAATCTATATTACAGAGTGTTAAGTTATCGCTGGACATAGTTTCTTTTTCTACGTGTTCATTGTTTTCTACAGTCCTTGTCAAAATCTCCGAAGCATCTTCATCCACAGCATTTATTTCTTCGTTGTCTTCTTCATTAAAACTTTTTTCAAGCTTAGAGAAACTCTCCTTCTAGTTCTTCCTCAGTAGTTATTTTTTTTACGACGTCGGCTGTCAAAGGGGAATCTAATAATCCATTTTTCTGTGGTGAACCAAACATTGCCTCATAAGGGGTTCTCTTGATCCCACTGTGGTAACTGTTGTTCTTAGTATTCTGAATGATCCTGAGACCATTTGCCCATCCTGAGGTGTTGTTATCAGTCATCCAAGCCACAAGACTATCTCGAACGTCTTGATTGGCCCGTTCGACAGACCCTTGACTCTGCGAGTGTCTTGGTTTTCCATGTACTAGTTTTATGGCACTCCATTTACTGGCTAGGTTCTCGATAACCTGAAAACCGTACCATTACCATTACAAAAATACTAAATTCTAGGGTGGAATCTTTTCACTACAGTAATTTGTTTTTACCACTTTCCCGGTTACAAAATTCCCGTCCATTATCACTGTGAAGTATGTATGGAGCCCCAAATAAGCAAAATACATCCAAAAGGATGTCGGATACTTCATCAGCAGTTTTAGTTTTTCAAGGGACGTAGAACAACAAACTTGGTGAGATGATCTTGATAATTAAGGATAAACTTGTATTCGCCGTCAGGCTCTGATTGCATATCAATTAGATCCACCTAAAAATACAATAAAAATACATAAATCGACTCAACATAAATGTTATGTCAACTATACCATATACCTCATTATAACAACTGCCAGTGCGTAATACGCTTAGGTATTTGTCAGCAAAGGAGAAACTGTCTTATTTAGAGAAATGCTATGATATCTTACCTGGCAGCGTGAATTTAATGCTGTCATAATGATGGGTTTAACAACCAGCCCTTTACTTTTTGACTTTTTCTTAAGTGCGCAAGGTTCGCAAAGATCCAAATATATTTTAAATTACCTCCCTGGTAATGTTACAAAATTTCTTTTTTAGCTCGGCTTCCATAGCTTTTCTTTTTTTTATGACCAACTCGTAAGTGAGCTGAATGAATTGTGTCATACATTTGATCAATGCGACAGAAATATTTTATATCTGTCATTTCTTCAGTTGTTTTTTCAATCAACATTTCTTTTATCGCCAATGTTTATGACATCAAACCGATTGATTCGGCGATAATCTTTAGACATCAAGGACTGACCATTTTTCCTCTTCTGTTTTGCCTCCTTTACTTCGCTGATAATTTCTTCATAGCGTGGCTCCTCGATAATAAAATTTCGACTTGTGAGACCATTCTTCTTGGACATCAGATCTTCCAATTTACTGTGAAATGATTCCTTCATTTCAAACAAAATCACAAAACACAACAGCACTTTTAAAATAAGTCAACACACGCCACTTACGCACAGAACAAAGAAAAACTGCTTGTGTATAACGACAGTGCACTAATGTCAATGAAAATAGACAGTAGGCCTATTTGTTGCTAACAGTGACGATAGTGGGGGGGGGGGGCGCATGTCTCGACCTGCACGTCTGGACTGTGGGAAACGGATTTCGGCGTTTGCGCAAATTACAAATACCACACAACCCGACGTGGGCAAATTAGATTACCCACGTCGGGTTATGGGTATTATGGTTTTGCTCAAATCTCCGATGAACGTGTTTATTTCGTCTCTTGAGTACTTTCGCTTACCCACAACGCGTTCTGGGTATTTCGCTTCGGCCAATGTCCGAAAAAAAATGCTCAATCCGCGACGTGGGTAATTCACGTTGTCCACATCGCGGAGTGTGAGTAAAAATTTCGGACATTGTCCGAATTCGGTGTTTGAGTGTAACATATATATAAGATGAAATTCTCAGTTTATGCCAAGACACAACGAAGCCTGAGGATAACCGCACCATTGAGCTGATTCGATAGCTTCAGTTTTATCCGAGCTGGAAAGCTGGAATGGGCTTCACTTTATTTATTGTTGGGCATCTATGCGGATGTTTCAGTAGGGTACATTTCGAAACAGTTATACTACGTTAATAAAGTTTTATATTTATATTTCGCTAATAAAATCATAGTTATAATTGTAGGACTGATTGAATAATATATATGACCATTTGCAACTCTAAACAAACATGCTTATAATTTACAAAAAAAAAAAAAAAAAAAAAAAAAAAGAAACTTTACAAATCAATTATTATCTTAATAATTTAAACACATTGTTAATTGTACATACATTGTTAATTGAATACATTTGAAAAGCAGACTGCAATTCCCTTACTTTTGTTTAAGTCGAAGCTACGTTTCTTAATGAATCTTTTATGCACACTGAACCTCGTGTCTAATTTAATATATAAACATTAATGGAATAAATATATAGCTTACTGTACTTGTTTATTACATTTTAATATTTTGAAAATTTACAATAAGTTAATTTTTTGTTGAGGCGCCAAATTTAAACATATTCATCACACAAATACAGGAAAAAACATGAAAACACAATAAAAACAAGAACTAAATCCATTTAATAAAGTAGATTTATTAAAAAGGCTGAATAATGTTGATTTGCATTAGTTTTTTGACAGTTCCCGATTAAGAAACAAAGTTTTTAACCGAAATTCATGACTTAATAGAACTAGACATATTAAGGAAAGAGTGCAATCTTCAAAAGCTTAGGAACTTTATAGAAACTCACAATATAAAATTCTATTTGGGTATTTATTTTAATAGTAGTGTGTCTTATGTTGATTTGAGAACACTTAAAAATTTTTTTTATTGATGTGGTTCAACCTTACTTTTTACATATATTAATAACATTTCCCACATTAGGGAAATGGAGATTACAAGTTGGATTAAAATTTCTCGTTTTTTATTTTGAAGGGCAACTTTGTATTTTATATTTGCGTTACGTTAGTGACCAAGCACTAACTAATATTTGGTTTAAATTTGCTGTTAAAATTATATATTTACTAAAAATCCTCATTTTTATATGTGCTCAACAATGGTAGCGTAAAATACTGATACAAGACGTTCACCTCCACTTTCAATTTGTTTACATTATTAGGCATAAAGTAGCTTGATGATAACAACACCATGGACATTAGTGTTGGAAGCTTTTTTCGCTTAAACCAGAAAAGTTCATAGACATGTAAAACCTACGAAATTTCTTGCGAGCCCTTGGGTAATTGCTAGTCTCATTTAAATAAAATTTATTTATTTATTTATATGAAACACATTTATACAAATTAGTTTTACAGTAAAGTTCTTTAATATATTTTTTCAAACGATATGAATACAACTGTTTTTCATTAAACATATTTTAAGATACAAACATTTAAATAACTGGAAAGAATATTCATTTAGTACTATAATATTTACCGTTCTATAGCTGTTATGGGTTCCTCATATGAAAAATCTAGTTTCATGACGCAAAGCTAAACTTGGCTGTCATGAAAGATTTGACTTTTTGATTTCTAGCTTAGTGACTGGATATCGGCTGTTTAGTGAACCCAAGCAAAACGTAGGATCACTTTGTCAATCCGCTTACAGCCGACACTGTTCACCACTTGACAACAAGCTCCAGGACATTGCGGGGATACTTGTACTTGAGCAGTGGCTGCGGTCTAGTGAACTCAAGCGAAACATACTATCACTTTGTCAATCCGCTTAGAGCCGACACTGTTCACCAATTGACTACAAGCTCCAGGACATTGCGGGTATACTCGTACTTGAGCAGTGGCTGCGGTCTAGTGAACTCAAGCGAAACATACTATCACTTTGTCAATCCGCTTAGAGCCGACACTGTTCACCAATTGACTACAAAGCTCCAGCAGGTACATTGCGGGTATACTCGTACTTGAGCAGTGGCTGCGGTCTAGTGAACTCAAGCGAAACATACTATCACTTTGTCAATCCGCTTAGAGCCGACACTGTTCACCAATTGACTACAAGCTCCAGGATATTGCGGGTATGCTCGTACTTGAGCAGTGGCTGCGGTCTAGTGAACTCAAGCGAAACATACTATCACTTTGTCAATCCGCTTAGAACCGACACTGTTCACCAATTGACTACAAGCTCCAGGACATTGCGGGTATACTCGTACTTGAGCAGTGGCTGCGGTCTAGTGAACTCAAGCGAAAACATACTATCACTTTGTCAATCCGCTTAGAGCCGACACTGTTCACCAATTGACTACAAGCTCCAGGATATTGCGGGTATGCTCGTACTTGAGCAGTGGCTGCGGTCTAGTGAACTCAAGCGAAACATACTATCACTTTGTCAATCCGCTTAGAGCCGACACTGTTCACCAATTGACTACAAGCTCCAGGACATTGCGGGTATACTCGTACTTGAGCAGTGGCTGCGGACATTCTCGATGTGTGAGAGTTAAACTTTAGAGACTTCTGAACTTCTGGAAAGTCTCAGCTAATGGAAGACTTGTGGGATCTTAACATTTCTGCCACCTGGAGGCTTTTAAAGATTTAAACTTCCACACTTCTGATTTTAAGTTTATGTATACGGACCTGGTTTGAGTTCTTAAAGAATACTCGAATCACATCTATTCTACAAAATGTTTATGCCAATTTCTGATGAAAAACATGCATCTAAACTACGTCAAGTAAAACTATTTCAATCTTTAAAATTCGATGTATGGGATTTAGTACGACTTAATAAGTGTTTTCCAATGAATCATGTTTAAAATAATATGTAAGAGTATGATTGTATTTATATTTGTTTAGATAAGAAAGATGTAATAGATTAATTTAAAATGCACCTAACAGCACTCTCTTCAAATCATTTTTTAAGCACTATTTTAGGTAAAATTACTGTCTTGAAAATTCGCAATTAATTATTTATCTTATAAAAAATTAATTTGTTACTGTTTGGGTATTGGTAATTACATGCAAATTTTAATAAATGTGATCTGTATTTATAACCCTATACAACCACCCCTATGCGTAAAATTGGTCATAATTATAACGTGATGAATGTTTATTCGGGGGAATAAGTATTTAATAAGAGAAATATATGTGTCATACAATTAACATTTCTAAAATATAATACATTTACCTCAAATAACGTTACTGCAGGTTAGTATTGTACACATGAACCACAACTAAGCTAATAGTTCTAGCTGCAATATCACTGTATTAAGTCAGCAACAAAAGGCGCAGATGTATTCACGCCGAGTTCTAAGAACTAAACTATATAAGAGTGTTCAAGCGGGTAACCAGTTAACGAGCTAACTTTGCCACTGCCTTCAAAACGATCTTACTTCATCATGAGTTCATGTCAACACTAACAGTGAACCGCAGCAGCGTACATTACATCCTCTACAGTATGTGTTTATGAATGTGTCACTGAGACACTTCTGATTTACTCCTCATTACAATGTGCTTACTAATGTATAGCATCACTTATTAATGAGTTACGTACTAGTTTTGTACAGACACAATATTTGGTAATATTAACAGTCTGATATTGACTCATAGCTTACACTCGAGATCAATTTCAGGGAATGCCGTCGTTACATCTAGTGTAGAATATTAATATTTACAACAAATTCATTTATCAAATTGTGCAACGGGAATGAGCAAGTATATATTACACTACTCGTTATACTAACGAAAAGTTTGTCATGAAGGCCAACAGAGCAGAAAACAAAGTTGAACATAAAGGACTGCAGTGCAAGCTGTAAACAGATTCCAATGATACTTGTCAAGGATATCGCAATCAAGGTCAGTGCACACTACAGAACAGCCTCTCAACTGTCAAGGCATTGTATCCTGAACGAAGTTGAAGAGAAAGGGCTGCAGTGTATACAGTAAACAGACTCCGAGGATACTCGTCAAGGATAACGCAATCAAGGTCAGTGCAGACTACAGACTACAGAACAGCCTCTCAACTGTCAAGGCATTGTATCCTGAACGAAGTTGAAGAGAAAGGGCTGCAGTGCATGCAGTAAAACAGATTCCTAGGATACTCGTCAAGGATAACGCAATCAAGGTCTGTGCAGACTACAGAACAGCTTCTCAACTGTCAAGGCACTGTATCCTGAACGAAGTTGAAGAGAAAGGGCTGCAGTGCATGCAGTAAACAGATTTCGAGGATACTCGTCAAGGATAACGCAATCAAGGTCAGTGCAGACTACAGAACAGCCTCTCAACTGTCAAGGCATTGTATCCTGAACGAAGTTGAAGAGAAAGGGCTGCAGTGCATGCAGTAAACAGATTCCGAGGATACTCGTCAAGGATAACGCAATCAAGGTCTGTGCAGACTACAGAACAGCTTCTCAACTGTCAAGGCACTGTATCCTGAAACGAAGTTGAAGAGAAAGGGCTGCAGTGCATGCATTAAACAGATTTCGAGGATACTCGTCAAGGATAACGCAATCAAGGTCAGTGCAGACCACAGAACAGCCTCTCAACTGTCAAGGCATTGTATCCTGAACGAAGTTGAAGAGAAAGGGCTGCAGTGCATGCAGTAAACAGATTCCGAGGATACTCGTCAAGGATAACGCAATCAAGGTCAGTGCAGACTACAGAACAGCCTCTCAACTGACAAGGCTCTGTATCCTGAACGAAGGACACTACCGAGTGGCGCGTTACGATCGCCCGGTACCCCTCCTGCTTTACTGGCCTGTTTCATATTTATGTTTTGACAAGTAGTTACCTTAACCTATCAACCTAAAACCGCGTAGGAGTATCTGATGTTTATAGGACAGCACGATACTGAACGACTGTGACTGATAAAGCCAACCAGTTATTTGATCAAGTGATAAGTTTCAAAAAAGGAATGAGATAGTGAATGACCTCTAGCTTTCACCATTAACGTTCTTTCACCACTAGATTTACAATGAAGGATAACTTGGTGGCACCACAAGACATTTTGGTGTTTCTACCAAATGCTGAACTTTTTTACAGATAAACAGTTTTTTTAAATTAAATTTGTATATCGTTGTAAGTAATGCTGAATTTAGTTGTTTGTTAAAGTGGTTAAAAAGTATAAGGGCAATTCCAAAACTTTGTCTCACTCTGTATAAACTTATTCATGTAATCTACCAATTCATTGATTCAACTCATAAAAAGTTATATGAAATACAGTAAAAATACCGATTATGTCGTGTTCGTCGGTACAGTTGTCAGTTATCTGCAAGAACAGTTTATCGTGTTGAACAGTGGACATGTCCTGACCTGCCTGGGGCTAAACGTTGCTCGACACAGAGAAACAACTTTACTCCAAATTTGGTTACAGTTAGATTGACTGTAGGGAGCTGGTATTTATATTATTTCCTTTGAACGTTTATTTTAATACAATCACTTTCTGACCAAATATAATTTAACAGAATTGTCCACAAAAGGAAAAATTACATGATAGAAATCAGTGGCTATCGCCACCTTTTTCTTGAATATTTATTTCACAAACTACTAAACTGTGTATATAAAACCAATTCAATTATTTCTCAATTTAAAAATATAAACTTATCGAATAGCTTTGCATTTAGAAACATGCGGCTTCCGTTGGTTAACTCTAGTTACGCATGTGTCTGTGCTGGGCAAACCCATTTTATAAGTGAACCATAACAGATGTTTTATTATTCACTTGAGAGATAACCTTGAAGTCTAATATAGTTCAATATCAATATTTATATTATAATTGATTTTCCATCTCGCGAATGTTTCGTTATGGGTACATATGATAAACTGACATTGCGAAATTATAAATTAGAATTCAATATAATTTAAGTCCAATTGGTATACATTTTCTAATGTTATTTCAGTTTATAATATTTATCAATTAAATATTTTTTAAATTGTGCCGCGTTTTATAATATCTGTCACTGTTGCAAGATGAAAGAAGTTGTTAGACAAAAAATTACTTCTATTTCATAGACCTAAGTTAAAAAAAAACTATTAGAATCTTTTATAAAATAATAATTTTCAGCTTTTGGGGTATACATTGGGTGCTTCATGATAAATACCTTGCTGAATAACTAAATTGTTACAAGTTAATGCTATCTATAACTTTTATCTATAAATCTATATGGTTACGTATAGCTCCAACTGCATATACGAGGTGCGAATATGGCAGTGAATGTCAACTCCATCACGAATCGGTGATGTACAGACCAAATACCATCATCGTAGACTAATATTGGTGTAACAGTTAATATTGGTGTAACAGTTTGCTTCACAAAGCAAAACCACCTTCAATGCCACAATCATCTAAGAAAAAACGACAGTGATATCGTCTCAAAGTTTTAAACTACTTCAGAAGTCATTACCATTAACCAACCAACTAACG
>NW_025781598.1:0-39370 GCF_021130785.1 Homalodisca vitripennis | reverse complement strand
CCACAACTCGTCGGACGAAGGGGGTTGCAGATGGGGAGGGGAGGGAGGTGCTCTTAATCGGTATGTGGCAATGTTATCCTGGAACTCTTACAGTGTCCGGGCTGAGACTCTCAATGTAACCGGTTTCCAGGAGGGCTTGTCCAATGGCAACTCCTTGAGATCTGCAATGTAAAACCGATCTAAAAAACGTATCTATAAGTAGAACAATCAGTTCACACTGTAGTTATGGTGTGAAGGACTGATTCAATGTGAATGTAAAGTTTAGCTTTAGTTTCACCTTCCTCATAGTGCATCATCTGGAATATGACGGTGTCCACAACAGACTTTCTTTTTTTGTACTCTTATCTGAAGAGATCTAAAAAAGTCGAAGAAGGAGCTAAAAAATTGACTTTACATTTTTTCAAACATCGGAGACACCTAGCATTAAATCCACTACTTCATTTTTTTAAAATATAAAATTGTCTTAAATCCGTACTTTATGTAGAACTGATCGCAAGGCGACACAACAGACCTGATGGTGGCTCTGTTCTGCAGCATAAGCCAATCTATTAGCTGACTTGCTGTGAAGAAACCGTAGCCGAGTCTGGCTGTCAGACCACTGCTCGGGTGAGACAGCTCGCACATCAGACTCTGTAAGGGAGACGTGTGCTCATCCCTGGTGTACTGCCTGTGAACACAAACACACCAACTCAACTGTAATATTACATCATTTATTTGTCTTACAGGAAAAAGTATTTGGGAGAGCCGATCGCCACAAAGTCTAAGACGCCGGACTTTAGATATGAGTTAGAGACAGTGCAAGATGAAATCCTGTCTGTGACTGTAGCACTTTCAGTACCATCCTCTCTTACACTGTATCGACTCTCCCTCTTATTCTGTTTGATAAGATCCTTGCACTGGCCAATGGCTGCTAGAAGGTTGTATACAAAATTAGATAATTCTAACTTACTGTAAAAGGTGGTACTATAACGACTAGTTACAATCTATAAGGACAGATGGATTATTGAAATATTAATGCATAAACCAGTTACCAAGAAAATATAAACTTGCAACTTAACTGAACGTATATCCTTTTATTTACTACCTTGCCTGTATGAATTTCTCCTCTTGATAGCCAAACAGAGGGCTTGCGTTTGACCGCATCGTCCCGTTCGGCTGCTGGGATAGCTAAGCTGGGTTGAGGATTGGTGGGAAAAGCGTTACGTCCGAATCCCCGAATTTGGTTTGCAGATCTTCCTGTAGCGCCCGAAGGTCCGACGAGAGGTCTGCTCCCATATCAGCCGACTGTAGGTACGACAAGACAACCTTTCCGCAATACGTGCATACTCTTAGATCACCTAAAACAAGAAATGAGGCTTGGCAATGGTATATCTTTGTTTAAAACATGTTATTGACAATGGATAGTTTTTAAGGATGATAGGATTTCGGACATTGCCATCATTATATATTACAAAATGTATACAATATCCTACATTTTGAGGATTGAAATCTACTCTCTTTCTCAGAGAAAGAGAAAACTTAATAAGATAAATAAACATGTACTTAAAACACCTGCAACGTGTGATAATGGACAGTCACTCAAAAAAATGTATTATACTGGACAAGCTTGAGAGTTGCAGACAACTTTAGGAAAATGAACTCAGGCATTGACTCTATAACAGGAGTCAAGAGCACAAACACGTCACAGCTGCAAAAGTAAAAGTGGAGCACTTTTTTTGAGTGGCAGAACCATTCTGTTTACAGAAAAATAATAAAATAAATAAGCAATAACAACATCTTAAAAATACAGAATTCTATTGATAATATATCAAAGATAGATATAAACCTTTGAAATGTATTATATACATATACATTTTGTAACATATAACAATGGTAAATGTCTGAAATCTTGTTATCCCTTTCAATGGAAAATACGCAAATATAAAGTGACAATGTAACTGAATAAATGTATCTAGAAAACACCAACACAAATAAATAAAAACTACCATTTTTATACAAATAAAATGTTTTTGTATGCTTCATCAACATTTTTGTCTTATTTTTTTTGAAAAAATACAACATTCAAACTCAATGAGAAAGTTCTAACTAAACCTGCATGAATTTAGTTTCACTTTAGATAAAATTATAACAAATGAACCCATTCATTTTCATTTAAAAAAAACTATTACCTAGGTTCATAATCTTTGCTAGATTCAAAAAATGCTTTATATCAGGTATTAAAAATTAAGAATATCTTGTACGATGCTGGTTTATTATTATTTTAATAGTACCGGGTAGAGAAGTGAATATTAATATATTTTGAAAAGAAAATAAAGTTACTTTGGATTTCCTTTGAAGTACGAATTGGCTATATATAAATATATATATATATAAATATATATATTTAACAGCCTTGATCAGTTTATAATCTAATTTACACTAAGTTCCGTAGTAAACGGTTTACCGGTACAGCCCATGATCTTGCCAGGGATCTCTTGGTTACAGCAGCGTGAGCAGAAGATCTGGCCACAGACGCGGCAATGATGCTTGCGGCGGAACGTGGTGAACTTCTCCCCACAATCGTAACACTCCTTGCTCACAGAGTCAGGCATCCAGTACTGCTTCAGTTCTGTGTCCTTGTAGGCTTGCAGGCCCTGCCAACATTTCACTACTCTAACCTATCACTCTATAGAACTATTCTCTGGTATCCACTTTTTGCATGATGCACAATTTGAAACATTGTTCGTATCAAACATTCTTCCAACTCATTAGAATTATCAGTTTACTGTACAATTTTAATTAAAGTTTCAAATTGAATGCATTACAATTTTAACAGTTATTTTAATTTTATATTTGATTTATTTCTGAAGTTATACATCTCATATATAGAACGGATTTTAAAGTGAAAAAATTATTTTTAAATTTACCGATTATTGAGCATGTACAAAGATGATCTTTTGTGGTATTTAAAAATAATTTAGGAATCATTTGAGCTCAAGATGGAAAAGTTTAACTGTTATTAAAGAATTTTTATTTTCAATGAGAAGTTAGTTGAGTAATATATTATTTAATACTATCCATATTTTTTAAACAACGGGTGCCCTTTTTGAGAAATCAATCATCAGTTTAAGATCAAAGATGTCATCATTTAGAAGTTTTAATGAACATGTTTCTTTCAATTTCAACTTTAATTTTGTTGTTGTTTAAGTGTTGGAATTAAAATCAATTTGAATGCTTTATTGCGCCTAGAAAAATCATGTCTAAACAATATGTCATACATGACTTCTTAAAGTTGCCTATCTAAAAATATAAATGGACAATGAAAAACTTACACTACTTTTGAGCGCCAATAAGTTGCTTATTCTTTTGAGAACATTGGGTAGACTACGACCTTCTGTAACCTCCAGCCGGTATTGGTCCCCTCCAGACAAGCTGCTGGAGTCCGAGTGTGGCTCCTTGAACAACAACTGGAGTTGAGTTCTATCTCCTCCATTTGCAGTGTGAATGATTTCTGTACAGTCTTAAAGTTAAGCTATCAAAAAGCTATCTACTTTATTTGTAATAACAAACCCAATAGTGGTTCAGGCTACTGGATGTATTTTTCACACAAGTTAGAATGTTTGAGGTTACAACCAACAGAATTGGAGGTTATGTTGTGCTCTCTACACATAATGTGGTTATGGTGGGAAGTTGTTGATTGAATGCGAATATTACTGTTAGATTTTACACAATGCACTCAGTAGTAAGTAAAATGAAGCTTAACTCAATATTCGTGTATGATGTGTTTAGTTTTTGGAATTCCGGTAGAGAGTCAGACAAAGACGAAAAATGCTATTTCCAAAGACACTTAGTGTTAAGCTAGAAGCAGTTTAAAGAGCACTTTATCCACCTTAGCTGGTTTTATGTGTGATGTGTCTGCTTATTAGCTATGCTGTACCTGCTCTCAAATGATTGCTTGTTAGCTATGCTGTACTTGCACTCAAATTTCAGGTGATTCCTGCGATCTTTTTTCTACCTGTTTCATGTGTTGGAATTGAGTAGGCATCTGTGTCCCTCCCAATGAAAGATAAAGAAGCCGGTCAGTCTAGCTCAGCCTTGGTCAGGTATTATAAGGAAAGAAATTGGACCAGTCAGTCCCTAAGGGCGCACACAAAAAGTAGTTTTTTTGATGGAAGAAAGTACATGTTTTGTGGGGTGCACTGACTAGGCACACATGTAGGGTTATGCTCAGCGTCAATTATGACGGGTCCTCAACCATTCTGCGGTATTCCAAGGTGTAAATCCTTCGGGGTTGTCTCCTCGAAATGGGTTATCTTCAGCTTTTTATAATTTTAGCTACTTTGTTTATGTGACAGAACACTTTTGTGATAAAGTAACAAATCACATAGGCACAACGGTTCATCTAGGACTAAGTGTGGGGTTCTATATATACTTTCCTCAGAGGAAAATCACATAATTCATAACATTTAAAAACACTTTTATTCCTCTTATGTTATGTACTCTCAGCTTGAACAATCCAATTTATTCTTAGCATGACGCGTTTTGCTCAATCACAGCATTATCAAACGCACAACAAAATAAGTAATAACACTTCAAGCTGTGAGAACATAATATAAGATTTATACCACCAATCCCAGAACCAGATCAAAATAAAACTATTACTGCTGTATTTAGCAATTCACCCAACAGCTTTTAGTTGAAAATCTATCAATTATGAAGTTTTAGATTGCTTAAAACCATACAGTATCAGGACAATTGTATAAGAAAGAGCCATTATTTTGCTCCTGCCGTTTGCTCCCAGTCCACCACAGTAAGGACATACACCACATTTTGGCATTCCTTCCAAATTGAAGACAATTGAAGCTTTGTAGTTTGTAATAATTTGTGTGCTTGACCTACAATTGTAAGATGTATCCTGATTGCCCACCTAGAATACTAGTATTTAATTTTGAAACAGTGTCACGATACATTCTCTTTTACTTTTGAAAAGACGGATGTTGGTAGTTTTGAAACTAACAAATTTCTAAGCATTAGCAGCTTAGGTGTAGTTCTGAACCAAAGTACTTGTACTTTAAGGAGCTATTTATTTGCAGTTGAAAGCTCGTGTTACCTTGTTAAACTCAGGATTGTCCTGCCACCTTGTGTCTGTTGCTTCTGGTAACTCAGTTCTTGTGGCTGCTTCGGTTGGCTGTGGTTGTTTTGTCTCAGCTGAAACAGTGATAACACCAATCATATAATACGGTCATAATATACATTAAATAACAAAAATACACTTAAATGTTAGTGCCATCTTAAACGGAATCAACTAATAGGAGATTGAAATAATGCTCACTCAATAAAGTTACTGAGTTAATCATGTTTACGTACAAATAAAGCCGTACAAAAAGTAGATAGGATGAAAAGTAGTCATAGCTTTGAAAAGCCCTTGAACTCAGTAACTAGCTTCTTCTTTCTACTTAAGTGTTGTCGTAATAACTTCTCCAGTAATAAATTTCCACATCTCTACAAATTACAGACACAGGCTACGATAATACTCTTCAAGCTTTATGAGTACACTCTCCTCATGGTGTATTCATTTACCAGTTTTGCATATACATTGTTGTAGCCTTCTATATAACTGTCTTACCTCAGCTTTTGCTACCGTATACTACAATTAAGTACTACTTCAAAGCATAAAACAGAAGTCAACAATAACGCAACGCACAAGACATAGACAAAACAAAAGCAAAACGATGTATGGACAAAATGGAAGCTGAAAAAAACGCTGACAGCTTCAGAACACAGTACAGACTGAGTTGTCAGAACACAGTGCAGACTGAGTTGTCAGGACACAGTGCAGACTGAGTTGTAAGGACACAGTACAGACTGAGTTGTATAGATCAAGTACCAATGTAAAATGTGGACTGAGCCCTACCAGGGGCATTGTTGGAGCTACGTTTAAACAGTTTGGTCAGCAGCTGAGAGATCCCTGGACTGTCGTCAGGCTCTGGGCTAAGAGGAGCGAACTCTGTCAATGCTGTCGGTGATTGAAGATTTTTGTTCATCTTTTTGCCTGCAACATTCCAAAATTACTACTGAGCGTTAAGTTGTAAATTATTCTAATTCTCTTAACTCCTTTAGCCCTTTATCGTCAAATACAAATTGATGTTTATTGTTATTGTTATACTAGTGTGAAGTTGTAAGTAATTCAAATTCTGTATACTTCGTTCAGTTCTTTATCGTAAAATACAAATTGATGTTTATTGTTATTAGAATAGAATAGAATAGAATAGAATAATGTTTATTGTCATTTTACAAAATGCATTGACAAAGTCATAAATACACCTAAGTGGCATAGTCAAAAGAGATATTACTCTAATATATACAAAAATATTGTACATATATTTTAGGTTTGATGTTAAATAAAACATAATTCCAGTATACAGATGAAAGCTTTAAACCACTAGATTAACAAATTGGAATATGCAATTGGACAATCTAGAAATATATATCATTAATACTAAAAAACTCTGAAAGTTCATAAAATGGGTTCTGTATTAACCAGTTATATAGCTTAGTTTTAAAAATATTTACAGAATACTTATTAACTAGACCTATTAATTTGTTGTAAATCTGTTGGGAAATTAAAATATGACTTTGTTGGGTTTTGCTTAGCCTACAATGTTGCATTACAATATTATTTTTATTTCTGGTATTATGGCTATGTAGATCTCTGCTAAAAGTTTGAGATTGAATATATTTCATAATGTATAATACTGAGTCAAATATATATATATATATATATATATATATATATATATATATTATATATAGGTTAATAACAGTTTGCAATTCTAGTTTCATGAAAAGTGGTTTGCAATGGTCCAGTGGTTGTGCTTGTGCTATTACCCTGACTGCCTTTTTTTGTAAGACAAGAATTTCATTGATTTTAGTGCTATTACCCCATATTACTAAACCGTACCTTATTATAGATTGAAAAAATGCATAGTAAGCACATTTTACATAGCTTTCAGGCACATATTTCATTATTCGTCTTAGTAAAAAAAATTACAAGGGATAATCTCTTGGAAATATATTCAATATGATTATTCCATGTTAAATTTTTATCAATAAAAATACCTAGAAATTTTACACAAGAAGAGAAATCATTTATTATATCATATTGAGGAGTTCGTCTTAAGGTGAATAAAATATTTTGGGTTTTTAATTCATTTAATAAAAAGCCATTTGACCTGAACCACAATGAAGCTTCTTCAACTGTTTCATTCACAAGGTCTTTTAATGCTGCAAAGTGTGTATGACTATTTAAGAAGGTTGTGTCATCTGCATATAACAGAGATTTGGCCTTAACAGCAGTAGGAAGATCATTTATGTGTAGTAGGAATAAAAGGGGGCCCAAGACTGAACCCTGGGGCACTCCACTCTCAACCACTAACTCATTGGACCAGCTTCCATTAATAAGAACTTTTTGTCTCCGATTTTTTAAGTATTCTTGAAAAAACTTAGCAGAAATACCAGTAATGCCATAATAGTTAAGTTTCAATATTAGTTCATTATGTTCAACACAGTCAAATGCCTTGCTCAAGTCACAGAGAGTGACTTGAGCAAAGGATCCATCCTCAAAAACATCAAGGACTTCTCTAATTAATGTGTCAACAACATCAATGGTACATTTATTTCTCCTAAAGCCAAACTGTGATGAATTAAGATAGTTATTATTTTCTAGATAGGCAACAAGTTGATCATGTACTAAGATTTCTATATGTTATACTAGTATGTTAAGTTGTAAGTAATTCAAATTGTGTACACTTGTTCAGTCCTTTATTGTAAAATACAAATTGTTAAGTTTATTGTTATTGTTATAATAGTGCATTAAGTTGTAAGTAATTCAAATACTGTACACTCGTTCAGTCCTTTATCGTCAAAAACAAATTGTTAAGTTTATTGTTTTTGTTATACTAGTGTAATTATTTTTTATTAAGTTAGTACAAGTGTGTTAGACCGTATCTTCATTGTAACTACCTGTCGAGAGACTCAAATTGAAGATACATTAATAATGTAATGTGTAATGTACTCAAATCCAATTAAATAAAAATACTGTACCAATCACTGTTGAAGTAGAATGATAAATGTCTCATTTGTTTTAACCATTTTACTGCAGTACATGCAAAAATTATCAAGACATTTTTTCGTCAAAATCCGTGCTTTAAAAAAAATACATACTAAAGATACAGTTGCTTAAGTCAAGCGCATTTTTGAAATAATTTAAATAACGAAGGCAAATAAAGGTGATTCAAGGATATAACATCTTACTGGCTGGGATTTATTTGAATATTGTTGCTTGTACACCACGATTCGACATTCTACAAACTTAACAATTGCTACTGAGCAAATTTAAAAACAAACCCCGTGAAAAGCTTTAAGTAATCTTCAAACATAAAAGCTTCCATTACTGTTGTTAACAGATCATTCATAAATAAGTTAAACGGTAGAGGATACAAATTAGATCCTGGGGAATGCTGATATCTGAGAAATAATCAGTTAATAAAGCGAAAACAATCCTTACAGCAAGCTTTCAAATGTATAAATAGTCGTCAAATCTACTAAAAAGAGATCCCAAGTTTCCACAGCTCAATAACCCCCAGGCCCAGGGAGTTAGTCATTTCTCAAAATCCAATTTTTGAAATTTTGCAACTGTGTTCTTATACCTGACAGTAAATATACAGAGTACTTTTAACAACCCGATTTCCCCCCAATGTAAGAGAACGATGACCGCCATACTTAAGAATGTGAATTCCCGGTACTTTGGGATTTATACCGACCACACCCAGACATGAATACTAGTACCAATAATTTGACATTTTGCTTCTACTGATTACTAGATTAGCGTAGAACAATATTTCGTCAATATAAAACAGAAATTGTCTTATCGCAAACCCCTCCCCACCCTCAGACAGAGGTCAAAGTCGAGCGGTTCTAGTAGATAACGTGATTGCAGAGTCTCGCCGCCCGTTCAGCTGGTGCGTCGCTTTGTTATACTTCCGTGTTTTACCTCTACATTTCTCCAAACACAAAATTCAACAAAAACAAACATTACCAAACTAAAACTAAACTCTTTATTGAAAAAACACTCAAAACTTGTTTTTATTCTTGATCACACTCCACCACCCAAAATGCGAGTGCCTCCGGCCATCAGCGCAGGGTGCTGCCTCACGCTGATGTCGGCGAAAGAAAAAAAAATGCGAATGCCTCCGGTCAACGAAAGAAAAACATCCCTCGAGATAGTACCTATCAGTAAAATATCAAATTCTAGAGGGGCTGATAAGAAATATAAATTGAATTGTAATGGAAAGGCAATTATGTACCGTGCAAATCATGTGATGCCGCGCGGCCTGCCGTAATCGGGATTCCCGAGAAAGATAAGATAACAGCGACAACAATACCGATCACAATACCTGGAAATGTTTGTAATTTTGTAATTAAACAGTTGTTTTTTCGTTCTATCATGTTTGTTTCTATAAATTTATATTTTTGTGTTCTTCATACTGGTGTGGTCGGTATAATCCCAAAGTACCGAATTCCCTTTATGTAATAAAAGAAAACAACACATCTTTTCTGTCCACTTTGACACAATCAGAGTAGTCTACTTTAAAGTACACTCACAACACTAACTTGTATATAATGAATATGCAGAAAATATCATTCACTAGTTACAGCACCACAAAAGATAAAGAACACAGTTTGCTGAATACCAGAAGATAAAAACACTGAATTTAAAATTCACCAGAGGTGGTAGAAACTGTGGCAAAAATGATAACTAGGCGAAAGTACCAAAAACTCATAAATTACTGTCAAATGCAATTGGCAGACCTATCTATTCTCGCCATTCAAAGGACAGAGTACAATAAGTGGACTCAGTTTTTATATCGCTTATTACAATCATCGATAATTTATATATCAAATAACAGAACTACCAATGTGTATCAAAGTATCTAAAATACTAAACAGAAGTCAAATATTTCAAATTAATAGTTTAAACCATTGCATAATGTCATAAATAATAAAGGAACCGTAACCATTACTCAAAAAATAAAATTAAAACAGGTGATAGGTAAAATGACATTTAAATAATATAGAAAGTGTAAACAACAATACAAACGTCTTGAAACTGAGAAAGACACAATAAATCATATTTTAGGTTATTTTGTATAGTTTTTCTAAAGTTACCTAACATTTTTTATTTAAAAGAAGTCACTTAGAGAATAACTTGTGTAGAGAATATGAAAATGTGTAGGTGATTTAGTTATTGTTCAAATTAATGACTATTGGTTCATTATATCGATAGGTATAATAATTAAATATGGTTTAATAATTTAGGTGTATAAAACCAGGTCCACTTATCGTACTCTACTCATTCAAATTCCCAGCCCTTTTTTTCATGTGAATGTCGATAACCCTGTTATCCCCCCCTCTTGTACCTATCGATCCTTAGTTTGTTATACCCCCACACAGAAGCGCCGATTCCCAGTCCCCTAGATCAATGGACGTTCAGTTATAATCTGAAATTCAAATATGTTAATAATTTTTGTGTCAATATATGTATCGGTTTGTCAGCACCTAAAATTTCTTTCTAGAAGTCAAGTAAAATATTATGACATTGTTTAAAAGTGGCTTTAGATCGGTTTAGGTAATGTGGCTTAAGTAAATATTGCTAGATCTCTTAAACAAGGCGTGTTATTTTTCAACTACGCTAGGGTCTACACTGACTCTGTAAGACAATACCTTTCAAAAGATATAAAAGCCTTATTATTTATTTCTAAGAGTTGCGGTAAGCTATGTTACAATTACAGCCTATAAAATTTAGTAATTGTACAAACCTGTCAACTATTAGGTAATACAAATTTCATATTTAAAATTCAATCAAATTAAACTGATATCTGGGCCTAGTTCGAAATTAATCACAGTTATTTTAACACTGATATCAATCCAAATCGCTTAATTTCTTATCAAACGAGAACAGAGGCTTATCTCAGAATGTGTTTATCATATATCTTAATATAGACGTAACATTTATAAACAATTCATTTCTCAATCTCTAGCCTAATTGTTCGTCACCACCATGTGAGGTGTTGTAGTGAATATTTATGTATAAATAATAAACACAGTAAAACAACAAGATGTGTATGTTGTACACTAGGCTATTCAACTTCCTTAAATTTTCCATTCGTCCTATCCCAAATCCTATTCCACTCCATTCCCATTACCAATACCCAGTCCCACTGCTCAAACGATAAACAAACAAAAACAAACTTAAAGTATAAAAACAGCTGTTTGACAAAATCAGCTGACTGTATTATAGCTTCCAAAGTGTAATGTGCTGATACAGACCAGCTGTTTCGGTAGTTTTAATGTTTTTTTGTTGATGTGAAATGGTCGGTTCTCGTTCTCTATGTACAAGCTGAAGCTATAACAGTAACCTAAAAAAGTCATTCTATTTCTTTGGATGATTGTGTAGTGTCTGGATGTAACCTAATTTCTATTAATTAGTTTTTACGTGTGTTTACTCTCTTCTGTGTTTGCAAATATGATGGATCGCCAAGATTTAAGTGGTTGGTTAATAGTTAGGAGGGAATTCATCCTTAAAACTCTTATTATATCTTCATTATTACATAGACAATTTATTCAGTTTTAGTGAGAATTAGATTGTAAAATGTCTAAATATAGAACAAGTCATATTTAGTTTCCAGTTCCTTTTTTAATTTATTGAAACATTAATTGAAGAATATTTGAAGAAACTAACATGGACCAAGAGAAAAGAAAAAAGACTGGTATCCTAAACACTTTAAAACAAAGATTTTGGTCAAAACAGTATAACAAGCAAATCTTGTTTTAAGGGTAGAGGCTTTAAACTGAAAACCAGATCAGAATCTCAAAGTCATGTCAAATCAAGAACAAGTGATAATTGCAGTGATTCAACAGGTAATTTATCCAATATTACCAGAAGATCAAATGAGCTAATTAATATTTGTGATTCCAGTGAGTCACAGATCACTGAATCAGCAGTGAATGTTATGAGGTCTAGTGAATCTGTTAAACAAATACCAAATAATATTCCTATATCAGATTGTTGTAGAGAAAAATTGGAAGAAAGCACTCTAAAGACTGACAGTTTAAATAGTTTACATAGGGAATGTGAAATGGAAAGTACTATCCCTTCAAATCTTAGGATAGCAGATGATATCATTACTTCATCGCCAGTCTTATCAACAAAAAAGTTGGATGAGTTTGAAAATATAGAGCAGGAAGATGTATGTGAAATTATCTTAGATACAGAAGAAACTCGGAATGAAGATTTAACATCAAATCTTAAATCTGGTTTTAATGAGTGAACTTTTGAAGTTGTCAAAGTATGGATGGTATTGGGGCTCTATTTCAAAAGAAGAAGCTGAAGAGAAACTAAGTGACCAGCCAGATGGAGCCTTTTTATTGAGAGATTCATCAGCAGATCATTTCATACTAAGTCTTAGTTTTCAGAAGTTCTGGGAAAACACTTCACACTCGAATAGAGTATAGTTTGGGCCGAGGACTTTTTAGTTTCTATCAACAGTCAGAAGAGAGCTTTGCAAGCATTGCAGAACTGATTGAACATTCAATGTCATTTTCAAAGTCTGCTGTGTATTGCTATTCCCGACCAAGATCACCAGGGCATCCATCATTTCCTGTACGCTTAACCAAACCAATATCCCGCTTTGAACATGTAAGGTCCCTCCAGCATCTTTGTCGGTTTGTCATCCGTGAATCTATCAGGTTAGACAACATTCAAAAACTGCCCCTTCCCAATAGTATAAAAGGTTATATAGAAGAAGGACACTACTAAAATGTAGGTAATTTGTTCCTAAAAGTTGTAAATAGCTAATTATTTTAAACCATCAACATTTACTGTACATCTGGACAAACCCTTTGAGTGCCAGATGTTTAAATTATTATGTTTGCTTTTTCTGACACTTGCCATAATAGAAGGGTTATTGGGATCCTCTTTTCTTAGAATTGTTTTAACAGAATTTGACAGTACTACTCTGTAAGATCTGTTATAGCCTTAGTCATCTTCACATTGTTATATGTGCCTGTATAGTAGGCTACAGGTATTTGACAATGTAATCTATTTAAAAAAATGTCATCATTTTATGATAAAATACAAGTAAATTCTCTAAGTGCAGGACACATTGATTTTGTTTTATTGTAGCTCTAGTGTTTAACCAAAGAATTAATGTTATTTTTTTACATACTTTTGTAGCCTATTTACGGTTTTTATATAGCCTAATAAAAATGTAGCCTAAATCAGAAAAATTATTATTTTATTTTTTAATAGACCCACATAAAAGGTTATTGCATGTGCCTATTTAATTTTCTTAGTGTAAATAGAAAAAAATAGTCCTAGATTTCAAAAAAATATTAATCTAATTATTTTATTTAGCATCTCACATAGTGTGCCTCCCCAACCTTTTAGAAAACAGTTTTTATGTATCTATGACATAAATAGGCTTGCAGTATAATAAGCGGCTAATAAAAGAATTTAATCATCGATTTTTATAATTACCTCCTTAATTTTTTCAGTTATTTCATCTTGCAATGTTTGCCTTTCACGTTTCAGTTGATGGATGGCATTTAATGATTCATTCTTTTTTTTACAAGTTCATTAATTAGAATTTTGAATCCCCCTGCTCTGAAACTAACTTGATTATTTGCTCTGTTAAAACAGTTATTTCCTCTTCATTAGCAACATGTCTTAATTTTTCTCCATCATTAACTTAAATTTTGCTCTTACTTATTTCTATTTTTAACATATGATTATTTAACTTCTCCTCTTCCAATAAGGATTCCAGTTTTGCACCTTTGATATTGCATACTTTAACACGTTTTGTGTACACTTTAATTTTGATTGGTCTTCACCTCTTTGGCCACTAACAAATGACAGTTCACTTTCATATTCCGATGTTACTTTCTTACGAAGACAGTTCCGATGTTCATGGCGTTCTTGATAACATGCTTCATATTTTTCTTCCATCAAAATCAAATCTCTTGCTTTGGCTTCGCAATTACCGCATAATGTTGGCAGATCCATTGAAAAATCTTCCATTTTATCCTTGTTTAGTTCCTGTTACATTCACGAAGTTATAATACGCAGATCATGAGCGAACCAGATCATGTAATGACCGTAATGGGTATATGGTGAGCCAACTCCTGATTAAACAAATCATCGTGTCTCGACCTGTAAGCTGAGAGTAGAAGGGTTATTGCGATCCTCTTTTCTTAGGATTGTTCTAACAGAATTTGACAGTACTTCTCAGTAAGATCTGTTATAGCCTTAGTCATCTACAAATTGTTATATGCACCTGTATAGTAGGCTACAGATATTTGACAAGGCTACAGATATATAATCAATGAACAATTAAACCACTATATCAAACGGAATTATCAGTAAATTAGTAGTAAGAAAGTAATTAAATGTTACACTGTTTTGTTATTTATATTTTATAATTACACATACTCTAGAAATAGTTTTTTTATTCATCATTAAATTATTATTTTTTTTAGTTAAAACTATACTGTAAATTAAAATACGTATAGCATAATTTGTTTCAACAATTAGGTTTTGTTACTTTCAAAGATAATCATGAATGTCGATGATTCAGTTGTGGTGGTGGCCACTTATTATACTGCAGCTTTTAATTTTGAAGATATAAGATCACATTATCATGAAGCCATTTGACACCTTCACTGCTGGTCTATACTCAGTGAAAACAGATAGATTACTCGGCCTCTGTGCTGTAAGGTGTCTGCTACAGCCAAAGTGTTAATGCATTTAAACGTAAATAAATAATGCATATGTACTGCCATATCTGAAATACCATACAAATGATATTTATTTATTATTAATTTTAAACAATATTGTTATTTAATATTTGATAACGTAGTTGTGATCATTAATTTTGTTCAACGATTTGATTGTTTTGGCCGTCACTTATTACGCTCCAGCCACGTAAGCATGTGTTTTTTTATTTATCTCTAGTTGCGAGTGATTTGTTGTACATTGTAACATGTCAAGAGTAGCAATAAGTTAAATATTAATATTAAGTTTAGTTAAGGATTTGGCACTCATAGGGTTAAGCATGCATCCTTCATTGGCAGCCAATGATATTTATCTGATCTCCTTCAAACACTAGAGAACTTTGATTTGTTTGACATGCATCCTATTATTAAAATCATTATTTGATATTTAAGTTTGGCATTATATTTAGACTGAACAAGCTTCTAATATCAATTTAAATTGTTTCTTTAAAAGTTTCTCATTGTGAATTATTTTAAATTTTGCCCCAACAACTGTTTTAAGTCAAGATTTTTAAGTTTAGTAACCTGTTTATTTTATAAAGAATGTTTACTGTTATCAATTTATTTGAGCCATACTAAAATAAAACACAGTAGTTTTAAATGTGTTTATTTCCATAGTTTATTATTATGTATGAGTTACTGGAGTAATAATAGTATAATGAAATCTTTATGTTTTCATACTAATACTACTTAGTTGTTTTGAAGAGAACAAAATGGTTCAAAATTATTATGTATTCTAATGTTCATATAATCAAGATCTAATTTTATATTTTGGGATTCGGTATACACTTTAAAAGTTATATAAGGTTCAAAGTTATGCCTGTATAATATTTTAGGAAAGAATAGCCACCAGTTCGACGATTTAGAAATAAAGTTAAACCGAAACGATAAGACTTGATAAACATTGCTCCTCATCATTATACGTAATATTTTATTAAGGATTATACCTGCTTTAGATCCAGATGTATTATGGATTTTAAATACTCTACTATTATACATTATTTAAATTAGTGAACAGTGGGTACTGAAATCCATTGAAATGACACTCAAATAGTTATAACTTTAAAAGACAATTTCAACATGATTAAATTATGTTACAAAGAAAATTAATAATTAAGTATTTAAATGACTGTCTTTCTATCCCAAAGAAAAGTGTACAACTAAAGTATTCTTAATACTTCCAAATTGAGAGGAATAGGTCTAGCATTTCTGCAGTCTACTGGAATTAGTAGCAAGATTCAAACAAGATTAAAATTTCTTAATACTGGTTAAACACACAATTTTTCAATTATTCTAATAGACTATATTTTTATTTATATTTTTAGTTTCAAACATTTTTATTACATAATTATAAATAAAATGTTTAATTGCTAAAACATGTTGATCAAAATCAAAATATACTTCCACTAAAACTGCAATGTGTCTATAGAGGATATTATATTTTCTTAAGATATCCCCTTCAGTGAAGAGTAAATATTTGTATTCCAATGTACATAAACAAAACTCACAATTGTTTATTTGCATTTTGCATGTGGACAAGGTATTCAACAAACAGCTTTAGATATTGTATTTTTATTTTATAGTGCACAATACGTAATTAACCATTAAAAGATTTTCCGTACCCCCGTTTTAGAAAAGGGGCAAAAAATGTTAAAAGATAATATTCTAACCAGTATAGTGGATCCTAGCTGTTTGATTCATTATTTAAAAGAAGTAGGAAAGGGAACTATTTCATTTCCACCGCATATACAATCAACACCTATAAATGTAGGACTGAAGAACTCTAGAGAAAATATTCTTCTTATAGAGAAGATATCTAATTGTTTTCTGCTTGTGAATTCATCAGATGTAGAGCATTGTGGGTGATGTCATTAGTTTCTAGCATTAATTAATTACCCTATCGATCTTGGTTCAAGAAGGCCACTTAGTTCTGCTTAGCGGGAGCTTAGAAAGTTATTCTCCACTATAGACAGTATTCTTTATTTTCATATTTATTAAGGGCAGAGATAGTGTCGATACATTATTTACAATTAAAAGTTAAAACATTCATAAAAACATATCAGTCGTTGATGCTGGTTTTGAACTCTTCCAGGGCATAAATAGATGTTTCCACTAGCCACTACAAAACCTGAGGGTTAAGGTTCTTGAGTTCTGGTATCATGTTGTAAAGCCTGCATAAGATCGCTTCTTTGCAAATTTAACTGATCTATGCTCTGGCAAATTAGTCATCGCCATGCTTGCTTGATGTGTATGGATTCCTTAAAAGATTTCCTTTTAAGGCCTATTTAATGACCTTAATAGATACCAATGAGAGTATACCCAAGTTCTTAAAAGCCTTTCTACAACTGTCTTGAAAATTTAAGCTAGCCGTGATTCACACTACATCTTTTTGCAAAACCAGCACTCGCTGAAAGATAGTGATGAAAGAAACCCCCCTCCCTCCTCCCCCTATAGCACTCTTCCATAGTGAACATGAGAGTATGAGTCTCTTTAAAACATAAACTGCTGTGAATTTTGAACACAATATATTAATATATATTGTTTCCGTAAGAGATGATTCTCAGTTGTAACTCACATATGTTTCACAAAGTGTACTCGGTATGTCATCTTTATGTCTTCCCCATTTTCTTTTGGATGCATTGAAGACCAAATTGTTGTTCAGGCAATATTGCTATAGCATGTCTTCTCTGTTTGTGAAGTATATACACTTTGGTGAAGAATAGATTGACAAAAGACTGAAGTGAACAATTTTTGCATGAGTTTATTAAAAGAATGGTAATTTTATTGATCAAGGTTTATTTGATTGGTTAGGTCCAGTATTTCTTTTACTCATGTTATTGTCTTCACACATATTAGATAACCTAAAAAAGAAGAAAATGTTTTAAAACAGCCTATATGATTTGGAATGATTGAACAAATGTTGCTTTACGCTTAGGAAACAAACGTAAAATTTGAACTGCTAGGCTACACCATCTCATTTTTGAGATTAAGATACATTCAAGATTGATCAAAATGGACTGATTAAATCAATGATTGGTGTGTGTGTGTGTGTGGTACGATTGATACTGTCATTCTTAACAGTGTGAGTCAGATTCATCACATAGGATGGCGATCCTGTAACTATTATCCTTTAATGGTTTGTTTGAATGTAGAGACCTTGTGTTAATCCTCTTTATTGTAATGTTATCAGTGTTATACATTTATTTAAATATATAGTTTGTAAAGTGTTATATACTTTATGCATATTCTGTTAGTGATTATGTTGTAGAACTGTTGTTAACATCGACTTCAACTGTCTTCCAATATTCCTTCTTTTGTATTGATAACTTTAATTACAGTTACTGAGCACTAAGTCCTTTACCCTACCGTGTTGTGACATTTGGTGTATTTCTTATTGTATGTTTATATGAAACAATGTGTAAATTTAACTAGTGAAATCAAAGATTTGATATATTGTATAGGAAATTATAAAAGCGTAAATACTTTTATATGCCAGTGGTGGCAATTAATATTAATAAATACTTTACTAAAACTGTATCCATTATTTACACCTGTCTTTGTTCTTCTTCAAAATGTCTGTAAAAATGAGCTTAGAGATAATAATAAAAGAATTTGGAACATTTGGGCTTGTTTTAAGGAACAAAAATAGAACATTGTGTTACAAAGAGTACAATATATCCTCTTCAGGTGTAAATTAAAGATAAAGTTAAACGAGCACAAATAAAATGTAAGTTCATCTACAATGAGTAATTCGCCAAAGTAAAATAAGAAATCAGGATAAGTACTCAATTTCTCGAGTGTTGTGAGTGTGAGAGAGAGAAACTATTATACAATTATCAACATTTTAAATGGTGTCATATAATACAAATTGGGTAGTTTGACACAAATGTATTCATGAGAAGTTGTTGGGCCAGTCCAAATACTCTGCTGTTGTAAAATGGTCTTTGAAGAAGCCAAGCTTTAAGATATGCTCTGAGACCCCTTGATTCAGTTTTCTTTATTTCAGCAGGAAGTCTTGTCTAATTTAGAACCAGCATATTTAGACTTCTTTTGAAATCTTTCAGTCCTGTGAGAAGCCTAGTACCATAAGAATGGAAGTGTCCATTTCATATAAGGCATTTTGAATTAGCTAGGCAAATTATATTTTGTCATGCTATTTGTTTAGTTTTGACTTTGGTGAATTCAAAGGCTTGCTTAATCGTATATGTTAAGTTTTTAACTCCTGAAGAAGATGGTAGATTTCAATCCTTGAAAGTCTTCAGTGGAAGAAATTTAGCGCATCCTTTTAAGTAGTGCTTGTAAAAACCACAAATGAGTAAAAGTCATAAGACACTACTATCAACTAAAAGAGTAAGGAGGGCATAGACTTTTTTTTATTTTTAATTTTAATTACATTCATGATAATATGTATGCAAGTCTCTATTCTACTACCATATTACATATACAGGGTGTCCCGTAACTTTCTGGAAAAAGGTGTATATCACGTTATTGGTCAGGTCAAGACAAACATATTTTACCATATGAACATGGGTTTCCGATGCTTAGTTTCCCATCTGTCTGTCTGTATGTGTTTTTTATAACAAAATGAATATCTTAATGAATTAAATTATACCAAATTTGGCTCAAATTATAATAACAAGGCCATTTATAATAACCAGATATTGAAAAAATATAATGAAATTATCTTTAATATTTTCAAAATGGCGACCATTAAAACTTTTAATATCTTAAAAACTAGGATTTTTCTCAACAATTGCAAGGATAACACTTTTTAGAGGTCTTTATCACAAATCTAATGAAACCAAATAATAAATAACTGATTTAGAGCACATTTACTGTGAAAAATAGACATGGCCCACATTGAGAGCTGCATTAAGAACCTGTATAACAACAATACTACAGCTAAAATGTATGTAAATTTCTAAGTTAGTTCTAGTAGATCTGAATCTAGAAAAAAAACAATACACTACTGTCATAAAAATATTTGTACTGCCAACAAAGCTAAGACTATTCAAATAAGCGTCAGCAGGAAGTAGGAAGTCTCTCACAGACCACAGAGTCACATTACTTTGACTCTAAATTAACTTCAATATATAAGCAACATCAAGTTTGATGTTGGTGCATGTCACTTCATGGGTTTTGGCTGAGCATTAGTGAACAATTTTATACTGTTTTATGGGCAACCATGATGGCAGCAAGAAAATCGCAAACAAACAGTTTAGTAAGCAAACTGAATATACAATAGTAAACACGTAGCCTTATACTATCCACAATATATCTTGAAAAATCAGTTCAAATTGGTATGAAACTTCATTTCTACAAAGCCAAGAATGAGTTTGATGATAGTGCATTACCATGCATTTGCCAGAGCATCACTTATTAAGCTGGCCCAATATATTTTCCTAGAGGCTGTAAATACTCTTTTTTATTTGTTTATGTTTTTAGTGAAGTCTGCTCTGTTTATCTGCAATGTCATACTGATAATAAATGAGCTATAATTTTTAAATTTGGATGCAAGATCAGTAAGCCTGTTACAAAACACGTGTTCTAGCATACTCCTACATTGTTTATTAATACTTACATATTCTAAAAGATAACCAATAAAGCAGCATATATATGCATGGGACTAGGCTGCTCTAATGGCACAAGTTTGTATATGCATGAAAACCACTTTCAGCCCGTGTGTTTATAATGGTAGTTGTGAATTAATCAGCTACAGTCTGCGGGACATGGAGTTTAAGAAATCACATGACAAAATTGGTGCTAGTGACTTTTTTGTCAACCAGAGATCAATGTTGTCTCACATGAGCAAAAATCTCCCCTCTCACATGAAGGCAGTTTAGAAATGAGTTATGACATGATGTTTTCTAGGGAAGAGTTACACACTTTTAAATGGGAATGTACTGTCTCAGCCTAGAAATTTACCCAGCATTATTAACACTGTATCTGCTCCAGTACTAAAACTAATGGATGAATCTCTGTCATGGAATGACACTACTTTTTTTTCCACACTGAACTAATCTGGTGTAACTTCTTTTGAAAAAGTTCTCTCAGTAAACTCCTTAACTGTAATGACTGCTGATTTCTGTGACAGGAACAGTTTTGGATTATAAAAACTATCATCCTCTTTCTCTAACAAGGTAGGAGTACGCCACACCATATACAAAATTTCCATTATTTTTTTCATTCCATTATTGGCAGATAGAACTAGATATTTATTATTTTATCCTTTGGAAACTATAACAGAAATGTTAAAGAAATGGATTACAATTTCATTACTATGATAATGTGAACTTCATAAAATGGTTGAAGTTAATAAAAATATAAATTTTGTAATCTTTGTTGCATAAAATATTAGATTAAAGGGATCAACAAGGGGAGGGCTCAAGGGGATTTAATTAGACTATGCAAACTGCATACAAATTATATTTTTGTAAAAAGATTAACTTGCACATAAAAATTTTGTCTCATAAGAACATGTATATCTTCAAAGTTTTGAAATAAATGTAGACCATTTGTCTAAAAAAATTTAGTTTACAATGAAAAAATGTAATTTTGTTAATTATTGGAGTAAACTTACCAAAGCCAGACAAAGCCTTAGTAGTGGTCAAAGTTATGTTAAATGTTCCTTAGCTGCCATAAAATACTATGTATTATACTAAGACTTTTGATGTTCCTTTTTTATTGTTTTAGTTGCATCAATTCAAGTAGGATCTTGAGATGTCCCTTACTTTCTTGTACTATAATTATGTGAAAATAAAAAAAGTGTTATGCAAATTTTTCTATTATTAATATGTATTAGTGGTTCGTAATTAAATAAAGATGGTAGGATTAATAAATTTAAATTTTGAAAAACAGTTTTTCAAGATGCTCGGAAAGAATATTTTGTAATTTACAACCTGATTCCATCCTACTGCATTTCCCCACATAATTAGTCCATACTGCAGAATTTACTGAATATATGCACAGTATACTATGTCTAAAAATCATAACTCTATACATGTTCTTAAAAAACTACTTTTTCTTTCCCCATCATTGTTCTTTTACGTATTTATCAACAGTGAACATCATGCAACTCTTCACCAGTTCACCAACTACCAAAGATTCATCATCACAGGGGGCTGGTTGCATATAGAGTCCCACCCAAGGACGGTACTGCCAGTAAGCTTAAAAATCTTTCTTAGATTCAAATATTAGCATTTTAGTTCTGCCCTGCAATTCAACTATTATTTCATCTTGTTTCTTTTCGTCGCACACTTGTTGAGATGACCTTGTTACTTCTTTCACTACCCTTGGCTCCAGGATATAACACAGATCTATGCCCTTGGGACAAATGCATCGTAATCAGCACTTCTGTTACACTTAAAGACTACCATACAATCAAATCAATGTAATCTGTTAAATATGAAATTACTTTGAAAATCTCGAGCTTCCAAACAGAAGTCGTCCCTGCTTTGATTGAATTATTTCGTGCTACAAAAATCCACCGGATGGTAACTTTCAGATATGTTTTTGGTACTTTGGTATTAACCGGAGGCCACTATTCTTTTCAAACTGGGGACCTACAAAAATTACATTATTAGAAAGGACAGACATAATTTAACTTATTGTGAAAATTAATGTCATTAGGACTCTGCCCCTATCTACTATTTGTTATAGGCTATACATACATACGTATTATAAATATAAGAAGTTAAGTCAAAATTTACAAGTGCTCATGTGATCTGAGTTTTAATTTAAATCACCCAACGTGATCTGATGTCGGAAAAGTATCGATTGCAAGTGCCCCTTGTCATCAGAGCGGGCTTCAGTGGCGCCTTTGACGCCACCCCACACTTCTGACGAAAAGAAGAAAAAATCCATTGAGATTGTACCCAAATTCAAGCAAAGTCAGATCATATGAGCACACTTAAAGGTTATCTTTAACTTTGGTACTACTAATAACATATTTATGATAACCTAATCCAATCTCCTTATATCACGTAATTACAAGAAATAGATAGGGATAGAGTGGCCTACTTCTCACAGACATTGCTTCCTTGTGGGAGGCAGAAAACAAGAAACAATCATATTAATGACATGTAATTTTCACAGTAAGTCAAATGAAGTCTGTTCTTTCTAGTAATGCAATTTTTTAGAGGTTCCCAGAAAGAAAGAAAAATAAAAAAGTTGTGGCCTCTGGATAATACCAAAGTACCAGGTTTTTCGTTGTAATTCCAACTAAAAATGTTTCTGGGTGGGCAAAATAGCCATTTTTTTTAAAGAATTTCTGTATTACTTTCTTGTGCTCATCCTTCATATAATTTGAGAATTGCTCCACTCTCTATAACTTTGTTGCTCCAGATTACAGTTTTGGTTTACATTTTGTACTGAACCAACTAGGTGCATGTACCTATAACATTTTTGGCCAATTCTTCCAAGATCTTGGTGAAAGAGTTTGTTTTGAACTTCTTCATCAACTTCTCTTGTATCTCTTCAGAACTCAAAGTTCCAGGAGTCAAGTCTGTGATGTCAAATTTCAGATGCTGCACTAAAAGAAGGTAAAATGGAGCAAAACCTAACATTCACATTGAATCAACCCTTACCATCACAGCTATGTTATGTACATTTTGTTTCACTTTAAGGTTAAATTGCTACTCTGTCACATGTCTTTTATTTGTAGTTTTACTTTATTTAGGCTGTTTATGATGAAAACACAATTATTGCTTTTTCCTATATGCCAGTGTAACTAGAATTCAATATTGTACAACTATAATTAATACTATCACTAACATTATTTATTTTTAATAAATTTTCTCTCAGCTGTCTTGAAGTTCTCTTTTGTCTTTTTTTATACAAACCTACATTTTATGTATTCTTAAACTGTAAGTTGTTGTGTTTTAGTACAAGTCTGTAACGATGCACATGTTACTCATTTCATTTTAATAGATGTAAAGTACAAATAAAGATTTGATTTTGGTTCAAATAAATTATTTCATTAGTTATAGGTCTGGAGGGAGAAATAAATACAAAGAAACATTTAAAAAATAACAAATTTACTTATACAATATCTACAACACGAGAATAAATACTTATGTGAAATGGGAGAGCTTGACTCGGTTCTACTGGTAACGCCAAGGCTATCTTTGTAGTCCGAGGATGTTCCGGGCCTGTAACAGAAGAATATGATTCTAACAATACAGTTACTGCTGCATTAAAAGTTACTATAATATTGTTTGTAACAACCAGATAATTACAAAAATAACATTTACATTATTGTATTGCGTGATTTTCAATTAGTGAAAACTAAACAAATAATAGCTGTTCAGTGCCTGTGATAGATTTACCGTTCTTTGTGTTACACCAGCTGTTAATGATGTCTGTTGTAATGTCCGCTAATAGATTATAGTTGTGACGATTTGTATGGGTTTTTGGAAGCAACGTGTCGCCGTGCAGGACTAGGCTTGTAGCCGCCTGCACGATGAAGACCGTGGAGCGACCATAATCCTAACTACACAATATCCTCCTGCCAGCTTTGATAAGTATTTAAGGTTATAATTTAAGGACGAATCAGTAAAAGTAAATCGTAAAACAATTTATTAACCGCCAAAGATAATTTACACATACCGACACCAACCCCACGCCGACCTCCCATCACGACTAAACCCGCCCCGACATACTAACAATTTAGAATTTACAATGACCCCCTATAATTTTCCGACACCTAACCCCCCCCCCTGATTATTAAATCAATCCATAGTGTAACACACAATACCAAAAACAAATAATAATTAAGACTTGCGACAGGTAAGTAGAATCTCCGTCACCGCCACTCGCCGATCAGACGTCCTCGCTCTTCCGTCACTCAATCTAGACTCCTCGTTATCAGACCACCGGTCCTCCATCCGCACACGGCTTATCAGAAAGACCGGTTCTAACCGTTGATTCGGCGGTCTGATATATGTGGTGGGCAGTCACCACATGACATAGTAAATATAAATTTGCATTCAGATTTCCAAAATTTAATTCTGCATTGATGTAGGCAAAATAGGAGTAAAAATCTATATTAAAACACTTTTACTACTAACAATAAATTACACTGTATGTTAATTAATGTAACAAATACTTTTACCAAGTTAAATGGAGTTGTTCAGAAAAAAGTCTACAATTTTTTTACTTAATCGTTTCAATATTCTAAACTATGATTTTTATTAAAATATTATATACAATTTAAGAGTGTTGATGTTAATTTTGTTAAATTATATTGGTTACAAAATAAAAGATTGGTTATTGTTGTACTTAAAATAGTGATAATATTATAAAGTGACAAGGTAATTTTGTTGATTAGTGTTATTAAAAAGTAATAGTCTGTTTTTACAAAAAACTGTTTTACATGTATTTCTTTTGTAATATCATTAGTGTTAATTTCTAAATAAAATTCATCTTTTCTATAGAAAAATCACTATTTTTACACTTTTATCATAATTAAAAAAAGAAAGTAATCAATTAGTCTCAAAGGAATGTCTGAAATATCTTCAACTCAAAATATTACGTACAGTAAGCGTAACACAATATTATTACAAACTTTACACACTGTTTGTTTATTGAGTCAGCTGCCATGGAGTCGACCACCATTTTATTTTTTCTCTTACCAACTGCAGTTTTACCAGTCTGTAAAGTAAAACACTATTCCATTCCCACTTTAATCCATAGAACACAGAAACGAAGTTAAACCTTAATAGCGTGATATCTCATGAGAAAACGGTGAACTACATGGTGATGAGATCGTTTTGTAAAAGTAGGCCAATGAGGTAATTGGTCCACCAGCTGGCTTGGCATTATGTTGAGGTTCAGATAGTATTCTAGTAGTCAAGGTCACCCATTATTCTGCTTTAGAAGTTGATAATTGAGTAAATAAGGGAATTATTGAATTATAAATCTTATACATAGTTTATACCTAACAACCTAGTTGTTTGTTGTTTTCTTTTACACCTAAACTTACAAAATCAATATAAAATAATATTTTTGTAAAGATTATAATTATGCATGTTTTGGATTACGCATGCCAATGCCCAAACGTAGTACGTACCTAAGCGGAGATTTGCACCAAAAGTGAAGTTTCATGAGAACCAACTTTTAAATATTTTAAAATCTAAACACACAATAGCAATCTATAAGGTTGATAAACTTACCATTAGAAATAAATTACTTCTTATTTCATAAATTTTATTTCACTAGTTTTTTCTTAAAACAAAGTATTTACAAAAATCAAGTATGTTGAATAAATATGCCTATTTAGGCCGTTAATTAAAATCACCATTTTCACACACCACTGCACAAATTTACAAATCTAAAACTATTAAAAAGAATTTCATGTAAATCAAACCATAAAAAACTCCAAAACACACACCTTGACCACTGGAGGGAACTGTTACCACACAAGAGCAATGGCACACATGTGCCATTTAAATAAGAATACGTTTATTGCCATAAAGCTTACACAAGCATCGACACAGGTCATGTATAAAATATGAAAACTATCATAAGTCCAGTTAAGGAAAATTTTGTACCCAAAACATGAAGTTGCCAAAAAGTCACGCCATAATTTAAATTAAAAATATGGTACATTTAGACAAAGAAACGAGAGTGGACGTATGAAAACATGTCCTATTTACTCTACGCTAGCTCTGTATTTGGTATAAGAAATCATTTGATATCAAATCAAAGATAAACCAACTACAACAATTTAAAATTCCAAGTACAAAACTCTTACAGTTGTGGTAAAAAAAAAAATACTGTTTAAACTTCCTAGAATAGGATTTTGACTCAGCAATGGCACAGTGTAATGAAAACATTATTTCAACTGATTGTTTGATTGAAATAAACTTTGAAAACAGTATGACTAACATTATAGATGTTATTGGTATTAAATACTTTGCTCCTCCAGTAGATAAAGAAAACAGGATTTATATCGGTTTTTAAATTAACATCCACAAGTGTACCAGTTTCCTTGAATTAAACGCAAATTACACCAATATATTGAAAATAATAAAATATGAGTAACAACTTAACTAAGAGCTTAAAAATGTGTGCCAGTACAGAGAAAACTAGTACCAACTCGAGAGAAGGAACCAGTGATAGTTTGATACATATTTATTTCTGCAGCCCTGTAACTTATGAAACACTCTGATGAAATAATACATAACAAAAAAATTCGTTTGCCTTATACGAGTGCTTTTCCAGAGCCTGTGAAGGCAAAAAAGTGCTACACGATAAAGGAAAACCTCGAGGACTGAAACTGACCGTGGTAAAGGTGGCGGAGGCCAGCTCCTGCGCAAACGCCACACCCGTCTCGGACTGTAGCAGCACAGAGTGTAGTTGTGCTGCCTCATCCACGCGGCGCGTGAGGAACTCCCAAGTTGCAACGTGGCCCTCACTAGAGTCCTGGAGCATGTACAGCTCTGTCATCTTGTAGATCGCTGCCAACGCCACCCTCCGACTGTACCAGTTTAACTACAAACAAAACACTGCTTTGACTTCTTGTTTACAAGCGCCTTTATTTATTGATTCTTTTATTGATTCATTACAAGCGTTGAGTTATGTTGAAATGGTGGAAGGTGAGCACACAGACTCATGGATGCATCAAGAAATAGAAGTTAATGAGGCATAACTGTAGTTTATGTATTCTGAGGTATTAAGATATTATACAGTACATTCTTTTACCAAGTGCACAATTGTAATTTTTAAACCTCCTTAAAATTTTTCACAACAGCCACCGGTGAGTTTACTTACGTCAACAGACCTGTCTCCTGCGTAGTAACAGATGTCGTCCACCAGAGTGAGCAAGTTTGCGAGGGCTGTGGGGACATTGGGCAGGGCGGCAATGTCATCAGTGCGAGAGCTTGCGGCCATTGTGCGAGATACGGTGTGATCATGCGCAGCCTTGTCTCTACTGCGTCGCGCACAAACACTTGCGGCTCCTTTGTGCTTAAACATTACCACTCATTTGTAAATGAAGATGTACGGAGCAATTAGTATAATTTAAACTAAATACAACTAATAAAAAACTTTCCAATATTACATTTACATTTCAGACAAGACCTTCCGAAATCAATGATTTTACAGTCAGGCTCCACAAATGGCTTTTTTTTTTTGCTTTAACTCATATCAAACTTATTAATTTTTTTATACAATAAGTCAAAACCCTACTTTGCATTTTTTATTATGTTGAAATAAATAAGTATTCTACAAGTAATGGAATAACCATAAGATGAAGTACACAATAACATGTTTAAGACCTCTAAAAAAATAAGAGGAGTTAAAAATTATAAACCTTCTTTAAGTTACATCTTATTTTAAAGAGCTTTTAAAAGTAGACGGATGATGAAAATTAGGCAATTTTATCAGAATGTCACATAGCTATGATGGGAAAGGTTCTTATTCTTCTTCTATGGGCGGCCTATTGCCATGCACTTAAGTTTCAAGGGTCTTTTGCGCACCCGGAAGCACACCATGAGGCCTACCAGTCTATGATTTCAGCAGTTCCACAAACCGCCAAAAATAATCTATCAGGTCCTCCTGGGAAAATTCACCACTCTTGTCCAAACTACAAAGATGGCATACCACTCCTTTGCTATTGCAGGATAATCAAAGAGCAGGTGTTCAGCAGTTTTCTCCTCATCACACATTCTAAAGAGCGGATCCTCCTGAAGGATGCTGACTTTATGAAGATGCTTCCTCAGGTGACCATGTCCCATAATCAGACCTATAACCCGAGAAGTCGTTGATCTACTTATTGAGAGGTCAGACGATACCCTGGAGGAAAGCGACTGTACCATTTTGCTCATTCTCATACCCGGATGCAACCTTCACCTTCCCTTATGTTCAGCGCAAACCTATTTCAAGATAGCCCCAAAGGATTTACACATAGAAACACCACAGAATGGTTAAGGACCCATCATAATTGATGCTGACCCCTGGTTGGTAGTGTTCCATTTTGAACTTCTTCATCACCGACCATTTTTTTTTTATCTCCAGACCAAACATGACTCCAGATTCCAGGAATAAATAAATAAATCTTTATTTGTCGTTCGAATTCTTACAATCATTGACAATGTCATATTGCAGCCTAGGGCATGGTCAAAATAAAACAATTTTATCAAAATAATTTAAACTTAAAACTAACATACAAAAAAGAAAAAAACAGTGCTTTAGTAGCATAAATTAGTCAGTGAAGGTTAATTTAAAATAAAACTAGGCCTAGATATATAAATTAAATAGTAAATAAACAATTGTCAAAATTGACATATAAAAATTATTATATATCTAAAATGTAATGTTTTTTAATTCTAAAAACTCGTTCTAAACTATAGAAAGGGTGTTGTTTCAAAAGCCAACTATAAAAGAGCTTAGTGAAGGTTTTATGTGGAAACTTATTTACCAGAGGTTCCAAAAAAATTATAGATTTTCAGGGATGTTACCATGTGACTATTTAAGGTTTTACTGAGGCGGGTGATAACCAATTGCAGCATTGTTTTTAGTTTCTAGTATTGTATGAATGAATTTCGTTATTAAATTTTAAAAATTTTGGATTTTTTAGAATATAGTTAATTAAATCAAATATATATAGATTGATGACCGTTTGAATCTCTAACAGAATAAAAAGTGGTTTACAATGTTCCAGCGGTTGAGAATTAGTCATTAGTCTAATAGCTTTTTTTTGAAGAATTAAGATGTCTTCAGTTCCTGAGCAGTTGCCCCAAAATATCAAAACCATATCGAAAAAACTGCTTGGAAATACGCAAAATAGGCAGTCCCTCACATAGTTTTTAGGAACAGCACTCTTAAGGCGACTTAACAGGTAAATAACTCTAGAAAGCCTTTTGCTTATATATTCTGTATGTTGGTTCCAGTTTTAGTTGGTTATCTATATACATTCCTAAAAATTTTATATTGGAGCTAAAACTGTTATCAAGAGGGGCCAAATAAGGTTTCAAGCTAAAAATTATATTTTGTGTCTTTTCTTCATTTAATAGAAATCCATTAGATCGAAACCACTGGGAAGCACCTATTAAGGTTTCATCTGAAAATTTTGAGAGTTCTCCAATGTTATTTGCAATGTTAATAAAAGTTGTATCATCAGCGTAAAGTATTGTTTTAGCTGTCACTGAGAAAGGTAGATCATTTATACTGATTAAAAATAGAAGTGGTCCAAGGACAGAGCCCTGTGGGACACCATATTTTACTGTTATGTCCTTGGACCTTACCCCATTGATGGTAACTATCTGTTGTCGATCATGTAAATAAGACTTGAAAAATTTCAATGTAGGATCTGAAAACCCGTAATAATTTAGCTTTGTGATAAGATCACAATGGTTAACACAATCAAAGGCTTTGCTAAGGTCACAGAAGGTGACCTGAGCAAAAGCCTTATTTTCAAATACCTGATTAATTTGTCTAATCAAATCATCTATTGCATCAACAGTAGATTTAGTCTTTCTAAAACCAAATTGAGATGCATTTAAAAGATAATTGCTCTCCAAGAAATCAACAATCTGTTCGTAGACCAGCGTTTCAATTAGTTTTGATAGGACTGGAACAACAGAACAGAAATGGGACGATAGCTCCCAGGCTCATCCTTCGGACCCTTTTTATATATTGGGCAAATTCTGGAAACTTTAAGTTGTCTAGGAAACACCCCCTCTTTTAGTAATTGGTTGATACAGGTTGCTAGAGGATTTACCAAACTTAAAGCTATTTTTTTTAATAAGTTATTTGACATATCGTAAAAATCAAGGCTGTCAGAATTTTTCATTTTTTTAATGGCTTTCAAAACGTTCTCTGGAGTTATATTTTTCCAAGAAAAGTACTGGTTGGACACAATAGCTGGCAGCAACTCATGACTTTGAACATTATTTACAGATGATTCTATGTTTCGTTTAACTTCATTTACAGAATTTACAAAATAATTATTGAAAGTATCAGGATCAATGTTGGTTTTGAAATTATTAACTTGAACATTATTATTTTTTATAATATGCCAAGCCGATTTGCATTTATTACTACTTTGCTCTATATAATTTACATTACTAGCTAGTTTTGCTTCTTTGATGGACTTTTTATACTGATATTTTAATTCGTTATACCTATCTCTTAAGGAAACATTTTGATTATGATTGCCCTTTATCAAGTCACTAAGAAACAATAATTTTTCTTTTCATTTTCCTTAAATTGTCAGTATACCACATTTTATTCTTTTTTTTTGGATAATTGTTCGGTTTTAATTTTTTTAATACTTTAAAAAAATTTATATTGTTAATGATAACAGTGAACAGAGACTCAAACATGTATTCCGCACCATTGAATTTAGTTAGATATATTAAATTTTTCCAGTCATAAGTAGCTAGCTTTGAAGATAGATTTTCAAAATCACATTGAGGGATAAACAATTTAATGGGATAGTCAGTTCTAGAATTATTGTAATCGTTTTTAGTAAATGTTCTATTTTTCATCCTAATGTTGACAGTGATGCCATCATGATCAGAGAATGGGAATTTGAACGTACTGACTGAGGCTGTCTTGAGAGAATGTCTTCTTATAAAGACATTATCTAGACAATTTTTTCCTCTAGTTGGTGTATTATTTAAATAGTAAAAATCATACTGTCTTAAGATATTAAGCAGTTTGCTAACTGTTGCAGTGTTTTTTGTAACATCAAAGCAAATAAAATATTAACATCGCCTCCCAATATTAATATCACAATTAGTCTTTTGCGTAATATATGACAGCAATGTGTCAAGAGTGCATAAAAAATATATTGGGGTTACCATTTGGAGAATGATACAAAGATACTACCAATATTTTAAGATCATCAATAAGAGGCTTCAAAGTTTAATTCATCACAAAATCCACTAATGTCCCACTCCCTAGATTGAAATTTACCATTTACAAATATGGATGTCCCCCCTCTAATGTGGTTCTGTCTGCAATATGCAGCTGCACAGTAATATGCACAGCTGCATAGTAATATGCAATTGTCTGTGACAGCGTTGGATTCCAGACACCACTAAGAGGAAGGTGAACTGGTGCTGAAATCCACTTTCAAATGTAATGGAACAAGAATATTACCAAACAATTGTTAAATATATCAACAAATCAAGTTCTGCCACGAAGCAATAAATAACAAGACCTTAGTCAACATCTGAAAACCCACATTATTAAGATCACTTACTACAGACTTATCATCAGTATCCTACATATACATGAGAGAAAATGGTTTAATCAATTTAACCAATAGTCTGGTTTCCAAACAACAGGAACACAAGCACTACGGAAAAACTTGCAACATAAAAGCTTCATTTTAAACTTACATATACTGCAATTTTGGTTTGTAAAGAAGTAATTATCTCTATGTTTTACCTTTTCAAAGCTCCTTAAAGCAAGTCGTTACTTAAAGAAAGTTCAAATTAAAAATGTTTGAGCTGTCCCAGAGCTCTTATTTCGGTGTACACTCAAGATTTCCAAAAATATCATGCAAATATATTTTTTTTCTTGACACCAGAAGGAAATTTGTTTATTGAATTTAACAAGGAAAACAATTTCAGAAACAATCTGTGCTTTATTTACACAATATTATTACATTATTACATCAAGTAATTTATTACAAATCAAAAACTTGATTTCTTCACTGACTGAAGTAAGTTACTTCAGACAATTAAATTCCTCATTTACCTCAGATACAATTTATTTTAATCTTTCGTAATATACTTATATATGAAAAAAAAACTAATTCTAGGTAAAATGATTCACTGAAACAAATATGACTGTCGGTTTCAGGGTTAATGTAACAATTAGCAGAAGCATACACAATGAATTGAATCCACGTGCATACAGTTCTTTTACTTGTTATATTATACTCTATGGTTACCTAGTTTTGTCTGTGCTCTCCGCAGCTAGCTTCAGCTGTGTGGCAAGTTCCTGGTTACAGGTAGCGTAGAAGTGGTTGACGAGGTCGGCCCCGCCTTGTGGGAAACATACCATGGATAACTCCAGGATATCCCAGAGTGCTAGCACCTTAATCGACATTCATAATGTTACATTTAGTGGGTACCTCTAAACCATTATAAACAACATACAAATATTTTTTCATAACTTTTTTTCAATCATTATTTTTTTTAATTTAACAATTAAAATATTAACTGTAAGCTACTTTAGTTTTTGTATTAATTCTACACAGAATCCTATAACCATCCTGAAAGTAAAGAATTTTCTTGAACCCAAAAAGTTGTAAAACTATCTTTGGATTCTACCATATATGCCTCCTTCTTGAATTTATATTGAATTCATTCAATAAAATGTATTAAAAATACACTATTTGAAAGTCATCTCAAGCACGGGATAGCAGCATGAGGAAAGCGCAACTCAATTTAACCCTTAACTGGCATCATACGTCTGGGAGACGGAAGCAGAACTAAAAATCTTCATATATCCCCTCCACTTCATATTCGGGGGCTGTCCGCCCGTTCTACCTTCCAGTCGAGTGGAATCCTTTGTTTGGTGAAGTTTGGTTAAGATAGTTTTCTTATCGGCCTTTTATTGCGTATCACAGTGACGATTGTTTGCCGAGTTCCGTCCCAGAGACGTATGATGTTTGTTCAGTGACTCTATTTTTCGTCCACCTCCCGTCTCACAGACGTATGTTGGTTATTGTGTGACAATATTTTTCCTGTTTTAGACTGTATTATGTGATTGTGTCCAACCTAATATTTTTGTAAATTTTGCCTGTCATCTTATTCTAACCATAAAAATGAACTCTGAAGACTTACCTACTCCTGGCCCATCACATGGAAAACCAGTTGTGAGTAAAGTAACTCTAAGTAGTGAAGAATTCGATAGCTATCTAGCAGATATGGTATCTAACGTATTGGACAATCCTAGCTCAGAACCTGATCCTTATGACAGCGATCGAGATCCGGACTATCAAATTGATAGCCCTCATGGACTCTGAGTCGGAACAGGAAGCTTGGTGACAGTGAGGGCATTGCAAATTTTGAGGAGGAGAATTTAAATGAGTATATTGCTCAATCACCACAACAAACAAATTTTTTCTTTGGAAAAAAAGTAGGAAAACGGGAACCATTCAAATGGAGAAAAGATAGTCCACCAGTCAATGTACGAACTAGAAGACGTAATATTATAGCTCAACTTCCTGGACTAAAACAAAGAGCAAAACAATTAGGGAGCAAACCATCTGTTGAGGAGGTATGGGGTCTTTTGTTCAGTCAAGACTTATTGGAGGAGGTTCTGTTATGGACAAACAGAAAGATCTCTTCGCTCAGACGTAATTATTCCAAATCTCTTTCATATTTGTCTGATTTGGATATGATGGAGTTAAAAGCATTAATTGGTCTATTCGTTTTTACCGCAATATTCAAGTCCAGCAACGAATCAATTGACAGTCTGTTTGCAACTGATAGAACGGGCCGTGATATATTTAGTTGCACAATGACAAAGAATAGATTTTTATTTCTACTGTTGGCATTGCGGTTTTGACAACTCTGATAACCGTGATGAAAAGAAAAAAGAACGATCCGTCAGCAGCTGTGTCAAAAATATTCAAGATGTTTATTGAAAATTCCCAGCTTGTTTACTCTCCAGGTCCAGTGATGTTTGTTGATGAAATGTTGGCTCCGTTTCGTGGTGGTTGTGGTTTCAAAATGTACATGCCGAAAAAAAACCGGCTCGATATGGTATCAAAATTTTATGCTTGACTGACGCTAGGACCCATTATGTTTATAATTGGTACATATACGATGGGGAAAGGAAGTGATGGCAGGTCTTTATCTGAGGAAGAAAAAAGACTGCTTATTCCATCTCAAGCAGTCGTAAAATTGGCAAAAACCAATTGAAGGGTCACGTTCGGAATATTACGGCTGACAATTGGTTTAGTTAAATAGAAATTGTAAAGGAACTTCTCAAAAGAGATCTCACGTATGTTGGGACTCTTAAAAAGAACAAAGCTGATTTCCCTCAATTTCAGCCTGACAAATCAAGAGTAGTACATTCATCCTTGTATGCTTTTTACGGAAGACATGACCCATATGTCTCATATGTCCCAAAAAAATCTAAAGCTGTGATTTTGATTTCATCTATGCACCACGCACCTGCTACTGACGATTGCTCAGGAAAGCCTGAAATAATCGCATTTTATAACATGACAAAGGGTGGTGTAGATGGAGTAGACCAAAAATGTGCAAATTTACACCGCGAGCCAAAAGAACCCGGCATTGGCCCTTAGTGATTTTTTTTTACTCTTGTTGACGTTGGATGTGGTGTAAATAGCTATATTCTTCACCAAAGCTACAGAGATGTTAGCAGATTAAGTCGGTTTGAGTACATGAAGTGCTTAGCAAACAGCTTGACTCATCCTCACATGGTACGCAGAATGGAAAAACTATAAGAAATTTGCCGCGTGAGCTGGACACTTTCAATGAAGAGGGATTCTGCAGATTGAAGATGAGCCTAGAGATGTACCAGAATTCTTTGAAGTTCGAAAAACATGTTCCACTTGTCCCCCGCAACTAAAAAGGAGAACAAAATACCCTTGCCAGCAGCCATTTGTCTAGAATGTGCCAGAAAGATTTGTGGAAAGTGCTTCAACAAAGAGAAATAACTCATGCCTTAAAAGTACTTTATAACCTTATAGCTAATGTGATTATTACACTTTAGGGTTATCCTATGATCAATATTTACATAAATATAATAATAACGAGATTCGATAATATACATATACGTTTATATAGCAAATATTTATAAGTTTTGCCTAAAATACGTCTCACTTGGTAACTATTTAAAACAATCTGTTTTAATTTACTAATGGAGATAAATAATTTTGAAAACACGTTTTAAAATGTATTTTTCTTAGTATATTAGGCAATTAAATTTGATTTGTGTTCATTTGTGTATCATTTATGCCTAAAATACATAATGGTGTCTCTCAGACGTATGATGTTTGTTATGTTACTTTATTAAATGATGTCAGTTAAGGGTTAAGCTATTGAAAGTCCTCAAAATTCAGATGAAAGCAATATGGTTAATGGGAAAGCTAAGACCTACAGAAAGTTGCAGAGCTACTTTGATAGAATTGAATATACTGACAGGGACTTCTATGTATTCCGGAAATGATATTGTACTGCTTATCAAGAGACTTTCCTCGAAATGGTGATCTTCGTGAGCATAATACAAGGACATTGTCAAGACTTTCCACTACTTCCTCACAAACCAGCTGTATTTGAGAAAAAACCAACCTATATCAGGAAGAAACTATTTAATGCTTTGCCAGAAGAAATTAAGAAAAATCAAAACAGCCACATGAAAATGAAGACAGCAATAAAGAACTAGCTCTTGCAAAGAACCATCTACACAGTCGAAGAATTTTAGTTGTGGGGACAGACAACTTAACCAAGACCAAAATGAACTTTTATATGTAGCTATGTAAATTTTCTTTAATAGACATTACTTGTAATCTTAAAAGATTATCAATAAAGAATTTATGATTTAAAGCATTTACATAAATTAGCAGACAATATATCTTGAATTCTTTAGTTTCCTTAACAGGAAATTCTGTTATTTAATATTGTGATGTTTGTTCATACTTGATAAACCATTTCTGAATTTTTTTAAGGGATAGGGAAGGGGAAACACTCCCTCAATAAGAACTTAGACTGTAAGGACTGGTTTTGATATATTATACAAAGTCCCCTAAAAACATTTGACTGAAATAAAAATTAAATTTTCTCAAACTGGCATTCAATAGTTACACTTAAAAAGTGAATTTCCCAAGGTATGTATTAATAATGCCATATAACAATGCAAACAGTACAATGTGTTTTTGAGATGACATTTTGCAGGAGAGCTCCATTTCTATGCAAACATTTCCGCAGTCTATTGGTTACACTTGCATTAAATTATTCTGTTGTTGCAGATCAACTAAGGAACACTTTGTTTTAAACTAACCTGACAATAAGGAATCACAAGCTGACTGGTCAGAGGACTTGTGAGGATATTGAACTACTTCTCAAAAATGTCTTCAAGCAGTCATTGATATTATTTTTGGATTCCAGTTCCTGGACGATCTGCGTCCTGTATTATATCCCCAGGAAGGTTCACTTCTGGCTGGTTCCTACCTTCTAGTTGAACCCACCACTGGATACAGCAAAAAACCAATGTGTCACTTAAGTCTGGGCAAACTTATGGATGTCCAGGAGCGGCACATCACTAACCGCAAATATCGCGATTCTGGGGTTTATTGGCAATTCAATAGGTCTAGTCTACTGTGGGAGATGGACTGTTGGAGTTGGTGGGGTTTGTTCCCTAACCTCAGAGGTTCTTCCTAGCCTCAACAAGGGTGTGCCAGCCCCTGCCTACTGTGACTGCAGAGGATGGTTCAGAGCTGGCCTCCCCTTCTTCTGGGGAGACATGACTTTGAGATGTAGTGCCTTATTTCTTCCTCATGGATCTCGATAGGAGGCGGGCCCCTACTCCCTAACCTTACCCATCCTGAATATCCTGTCACTCCAGAAGCAGCGCAAAGGTTCTTACAGTACTAAGTGCAATTTATAAGCTAAGAGAACAAACAAAAAAAACGGCAACACAATTTTATATATCTCACAATTTCATTATTTTAAAAATATATATTAAGAAAGACCAGAGAGCTGGTGGCTGTACAGTCTAAAAGAATCAACTGGATTTGAGTTCAAATCCTGTATATGACTATAGCACTTCTGATCAGACATGTTGAGCCTTGTACTTTACAGACTCTCCTCCTTATTCTGTTTGATAAGATCCTAGCATAAGCCAGTGGATTCATGAAAGATGACAGAATAAGGTTAAAAAGGAAAGTGGCTCTCTTCTAAACACAGAAATATGACTTTGAGATTACAATGACTTTTTACATCAACTCAACAGGAAAAATTAAGTCTCATATTTCCTTTTCTATATTTTTCTTCAGGGGAAAATATACCTGCACTGATAGTGTTTTTGCTCCAGCCATACTGGATCACAAAGGGCAGAGATGCCTGCAGTATTTTCTGCTTGATGTTATCCTCATACTGATGGTTCTCATCCCGAGCGTTCCCTTTCTCGTTCCTGCTGTCTGTCAGTCGATTCTCCTGTCACAGTCAGGCCAGCTTGTGACGTCTGTTGTCTGCGACCGGACCACCAGCACGCCTCTTGTACCTGTCAATCATCTAATAAACTTACCACATGCCCAAACTATTAAATAAACACTGATATTATATCAAACCTGGTAGTTTATATGAAGAGGAAACCATCATACAAAGGAGCAATCTATTTCAACATTCTACCAGACTCTGAAGAAAAACACCTGAAGAACTCACTCAAAAGTTGGTTTTCTCCAGTGACCCTTCTACACTATTCAAGAGTTTTATGAACTGGAAAATCAATTGAATCATGAACTGATATTTTAAACTTTATGTTCTGTATGTCCTTTATTGTATTGACAAAAATTCTAAACTCAACGTTTATGAATAAAGAATATTGTCTATTGTCCTAAACGAGAAGTCCATCACCTAAATAAAGTAACTATTTTAAGGACTTTCTAAAATCCTCCTTTTTGAAAGTTGTAAAAGTGTAGAGAAATGCTTGAGAAAAGCGTAAAGAAATGCTTGGAAAAGCGTAAAGAAATGCTTGGAAAAGCGTAAAGAAATGCTTGGAAAAGTGTAGAGAAAATGCTTGGAAAAGTAGAGAACTAAAAGGAGATTATAGTAAGAAATATCGTACTTAAAATAATTTGTTTTCTATCTTTTTCCAAGCATTTATCAAACAACATACATTAGTTTAAACTTCTGTCCAATTAATGCAATCACACGAGTAGTTTTTCTAAGTTTAGACCACCAAAAAAAAGGTTGGCATAATAATTAGCTTTATTTCCAATACACACACTATAAAATCTTCACCTATTTTGCATGTTGTTTGTCAGAGATATTTTGTTTAATATTGTTATAAGCCATCAAGAAATAAAATTCCCATACAGGCTGTATAAAAAAAATTTAGTTTTACTATTTATTATCAAGAGGGCCTAATATAAATGATTTCTTCTGTAATTCAATGAAGACTTACATTGAAACATTGTGAAAAATAAGTACATCATTGCAAAAAGAATTTAAAATCTATAATTTCCCAAATTTATAGATTTACTAGCAATTACCCATGGCTTCACATGCAATTTCAAAGGCTTACCAAGTGTATGAGTACTTATGATTTGCGTGGATTATATTTTGACACCGATGTCGAGATTTCCTTGGTTGCAACAATCAAGAAAATTATATAAAAAATTGTATATTTATGGCCATTTTAGTTTACTCCAGTGTTAGTATTTTCCATAGTTGATTTTCCTGATCAAGAAAGTACATATTACATACACAGGTCTGAGAAGCCTACCTCTGTAAAAAGACAAGTAAGATGGGTTTTATAACAGTCTTTAAATGTATAGTATAAGTTAGAT
>NW_025781597.1:0-40154 GCF_021130785.1 Homalodisca vitripennis | reverse complement strand
AACGTCAGACGAGCTCAAAGTGGTTCAGATCTCAAACCAATTTTCCAAACCAATGCAATGAGCTATAGAGTTCCCCAGGGATCTATACTCAGCCCAATCCTGTTCCATTGTTGTATGTCAACGACGTACATTACATCGACGCTGCTGCATGGCAAAATCGTGCAGTATGCTGATGACACGACTCTCTGTTTCAAGATAACTCACATGAAGGTTTGGAACTTCAAAACCTTTGTCGATATCAACAACTGTGTTCAATATTTAACAGCCTCAACCTTTCAAAACCAAATTCTTCTAAATCCAACGTGCTAAAATTTCGCGCTGCGCCAGTGGACTCCCAATGTGGGTCTAGCTGTCATGTTGGCAGATTCCTTATTGGAAGAAGTCTACTCCGCAAAATTCCTTGGAATACTCCTCGATCGAGGGTTGACATGGAACAACACATTGACCATGTGTGTACCAAACTGTCCTCAGGAATATATGTTTTTGAGGTCCTTGGCCGGTATTTGCCCCGTCAGGTATTGATTGCGGCATACTAATGGGCTAATTCACTCCCACCTTTCCCTTGGGGTTGGTGTTGTGGGGGGCTGTGCAGGCAAAAATTTCCTTGAGGGTGTTCAAAATTACAAAAAAAAATCTATTCGTATTATCGCAAACAAAGTTGAATTTCAAGAGAGTCGTGCAGGACAGCATTCAAAAATTTGAAAACTGTTGACTTTGCCCAGTCTCTACATTTTAGAAACATCTTTATTCTGTTTGTCTAAATGAGCCCTTACCAGGGGACGTGACATACACGGGTATGAGGACTAGAGGCAGAGATAACTACCGAACTGGAAGACACAGATCGGTAGTTTACGAGCACTTGCCTTCGCAGACAGGTGTTCAATTCATCAACAGATTGCCAAATTCTATGAAAAAACGCCCAAACGCCCAAGGCGTCAAAGCTCGTCTTTAAGCGTTTTTCTGGTGTCAAAGGCATTCTACAGCGTTGACGAGTTTCTGGCGTTTAACTGGGAGACCGCCCAATTCGATAACTGACTCCAGCGCTGTAAGTGGGTTGAAATTTGGCGAAGGATGAAAGAGACTGGAATGTATGAAAATTATGTAAGTTTGAATGTGGTAGTTGTGTGGTATGAGAGTTTAAAATTTTAGAAATAATTATGACGTTTGCCATACAATGTGAAGAAATTGTTGCGGAGCAATTAATAGATTTGATTTGATTTGAACCACTATTTGTTTACATTTATAAGTCTTGAAAGCTCAGAGTAGGCTTGATATTATCAACAACTTCTTTTTTTATTAATATTTTTATGACGTTAACCACTCTTGGTTAACAGATTAATCAAGTATCCAGATAAATGTATTAGTAAATATGTACTTTTAACTGTGCATTTCAGTAAATACTAAGTATGCGGGCCCTTTATCAGAAACTGTGATGCAGATATGAAGACAGAGTTACTTGTCTATATTTTACTATAAATTTAAAGATTTTATTAAAACCGACCTTGGTTTTTTTGACAGTAGTAGGCTTTTCTGACCTGTGTACGAATATGTAATATATTTTTCTTGATCGCGGATTCAAGGTTAAAATCAAATACTGCATTAAAAATACTAAGATCGGAGTAAATTAAAATAGTCATAAGTATACCACTTTTCAACATATATTCTTGATCATAAGAACAAGTTTAACTCAACATTGTAGTCGTTAAATATAATGCACTCGAAACAGGCGTGAGTATACTAGTGCAAATCCTTCGACGTACGGTGTGAAGCCACAGGCAACTACTAGTATGGGTTTAAAAAGATATAATTACTCCGTAAAATTAATATTAATATTATCTTTAGATTACTCGTTTGATCGTTAACTCTTTTTTAAATGAGGTTATCTCTTATTAATTTAAGTATTAATTTTAGCTAATTTAACTTTTCTTCCTATACATTGTTATGTGTAGGTTAAATAAAAAGTAATTATAGTTAATATATATTAATTAGTAACAGAAAATGTTAAGTACGTTAAAAAAACAAAACCGTTAATAATTAAATAAATATACTCAGAAATAGAACAATCTCAGCTGCTATTCAATTACTAGCTCCTTTCTTTAACAAGAACTTTACAATGTTACCAACTTTTCACGTGAAGTGAGTCATTCTTAAACACACAATCAAATAAATATCATAAAATATAATTTGCTAACATGTTTTTATCAATTTTGTAATACAATTATGCATGTTAAAGATGCTTTTGTAATTGTTACAGTATTACTTTATTTCGTATTCTAGCTGAACGGAGAAAAGTACATCCTCACAATCAAACTATTTATTATAGGGGTAAAGTTCCTTTCCTTTCAATTAAAACTCGTGATTAATGTTTAAACGTGTTTATGCATAAAACATAAATTTGAAGCCACTCATCTTTCAGCAGTTATAAGCACTATACAAAACATATCAATCTATTTTAATTAAGTTTTATTATATATATATATATATACATTATTGTTAATACCAAGCTTACTATGAGCTTTCAAGATTTATAAATGTAATCAAATAATATTACAATATTTCATTAACATGTGTAGAAGATGAAAATTTAACAGTCCCAATTATTTTAGTTGTAGATTTATTTACACTGTAACAAATATCTTTGTTTGAGAAGTGTTTACTAAAATTTAGATTTTTTATAACATATGCACAGTTAACTTAATATCTAATTGGACATTGAAAAACACTTCTCAATCATGATATTTATTACAGTAGAATACATTTACTTAAAACATGGACTATTATATTTCATCATCTACACAAGTACATTAAATTTATAATAAAGTATTTTCATATTTACTGACATTGATGTTACTAACTATTATAACATGTTACATATTTACTGAGTATGATGAAATTGTACTTTGTAATATTCCCGCATGAGAATGTGATGAACATTAAGTGTTTACCATGAGTAATCACATTCTACAAACTCTCCAGGACCAAACTAATCTCTTTGTGGTTGAGTGAAACATGTTTTTGAAGCCAATTAATATACAGAATTTGCTAATCATCTGATTTCTGACAATCCGGAATTGTTGCTCAAATGTTACTGTGAAAGTTCTACATTTATACTTTAGCTACACAAACCATTTTAGAACATTATTCCAGTTAATAATCATTGGTTGATGAATTTATGGAATGGAAACTAGTGTCTCCTACACTTGATTTTAAAATATATAATTCCTGTTCACAAAAATGGTTTTAGCTATAAATTATAGTTGGTAATATTAAATTATTCTTAGTAAGATACATGCTATTTACAATAATATTTTTTTAAATTTTGAAACCTTGATTCGGTTTGGGGTTAGCGATACATTTTTTATGTTCCTATTATAACTTTCACATCGTTCTAGAATGGTTAAATGTTTTAAAACTAAAATATAAAATTGACGTTTAACAGTTTTTAATATAATACTAACTTTAAAAATCTCAACGACTAAATATCCCTCTGTTTATATACCCATATTAATAAATCTTATATAATATATATAAGAATATATATTAATATATTATTATATCTGAATATTATTCTTTATATTAATAAGAATCCATCACAATAATGGGTGACAGATTCTCAACGACCGTATCGAAAACTGTAATGGACGTTCTATTATTTTTTCAAATTAAGTTTTTTTTTAATACAAACCAAATGGGGAATTTTACAAATTTTGATCCATTAGAGTGGACATTTTGGTAAAAGATCCAAAAGCTGGAAACTCATAGATACAGGAGATTATATATATATTATATATATATATATATATATATATATATACGAGAAAAACGCTACTTGTTTACCGTTCAGTTCATTTTTAATATATACGACTAGTCTCCCATCAGATTTAAAATTTTTACGAGTATGCCCTTATTTGTAACTTTTATCATATATAAAGCTGAATATAAAAAATAAGTTGTTGAAAAAAATATCTGCTTTAACAAAGCTTTGGTGATTTAATTGTCTGTTTTTTTCTATTCTAGAAATATTATTTATATTGTTATTTTCAAGTAATATGTTGGGTTTACTTCAGACAAATTTATGTCATATGCAATCATATTGCTAGACAGTAATATAATAAGTATGTATGTAGGCGAGTATCAATTGTCTAAAATTCATATTTCCAAGATCAATAGTTTAGTCCTTATAACATTTAGACGATGGATATCCATTCAAAATTTCCCGTAAACAATATGATAAATCCTTGGTTAACACCACATGGAACATATAAACAAATGTTGCAACATATAATAAGCATTGTCAGTGACAACAAGAAAAGACTAGCACAATATTTATAAAAACAAAAATTAATATGTTTTCTTATCAATCTATGTACGAACCGGTGAAATTTTAAAATAGTTCAAAACGTCCATTAAGTTAAAGTAAACGAAGTTTTGGTAAGATACACTAATCCGCTTGGAATCTCGTACTAAAACCAAAGGGATTATTCAGGTATCTCTGAATAATGATCATATGGAGACTATCGTAATTCAAAGAAAACTAAGTAAACTTAAGTTCCTTTTATTTAGAAATTTTGTATAATATTATTAAAAATTTTTGTATTATTAACAATTATTGAAATAAGAAATGATCAGAATGTATTTAGGTCTTTGTCCGTTTGTAAGGTGTTACATATTATACTTCTTTGATAACTCATATATGATATTAATAGTAAGTCTCACGATATTGGCAAACAATAGGTACGAATTTCTCTTTTGATATTGAGACGTATCTAAGAATGATATATCAACTGTCTGGAAGGAAAGCCTTAAATACTACATGGTCTATAAAAACAGGCAACTTCTCGTTTTAGTAAAATATTAGATAAAAAACCTTTTGTCAAGAATTGCGTATTTTTTTTAATACTTTTATTTAAGTCTCTATAATGTAAAAGAGATATATGTAAGATAACGCTTTGTGTAACCGATTTTCTAACTATTTCTGTAGCCTACATCACTATCCTGGAAGGCTACTGATCTCTGGTGATCCATATACACCCGACGGGCTGTCAGCTGCCTAATGTAACTATCAAAATGAACCCATTCAGGATGCCTCTCACAGATGTGAACTCATGTTGGCAATTAATTTGCATCATCTCTTTCGATTACGAGGCATAAATATTACACTAAGGTACACATAGAATTACGGACATGTCCATTTCACAAGAATGCTTTTCATTAATAAACCGTGAAATAAGTAACATATGTCACTATTCTTTAAAATAAAAACACGATTTATTACCATAAAGTGAAGAGTTGTGTTATATTTTTTAATAAAATAAACAATGTCATAGAAGGATAAGTTTGAATTACATTGGTTTACGTAACCGTACTTTTTATATGTAACAAAACAATAAAATTACCAGAAGAATATTTCTTTGTGCACAAGCACTTTTAACAATAGAAAACTTATTTCACTTCCAGCCGAGGGAACGCATTCAGAATATTCAATAATAATTTAGTTAAACTCAAAATATCAGTATTAGAAATTTTTACAAGGTCAGAAATACAATAAATTAACTTACTTCAGTTCTCTAAATTATTAAAAAGAAATCTTTTATATGTAGGCCTATACTGTTGTAAATTATTGCAAGATCCTTATGTCGTATGAAATAAACATTTTCTGGTTTATACAGATATAAAGTTATGCTATATTTGTAGCTCAATGCAATAGTATGCAACTTCTTACAAAGTATTTATTTAATTGGAGATTTCCTTAAAATTAATTCAAAATGCTATATGTTATATTCATTTTAAGTAAATCTTTTAAATATTAAAAATGTTAATCTTCTTCTGTGAATTCCTTTTTTAAATTTAAAAAACAAACAACAGATATATAACACATAATCGTTCAGTTAAATGCAACAATTAGGGAAAACTGCAGGCGAACTCTTGTCATTAACTATAGATGTAACATTAAACGTTACTGCAAACTAGATTAGCAGGGGTTGCAGCTGCCACTACTGAATATAATATAGTTTCTATAAAAGGATACCAAGTTTTCAAAACATATTCTTATGTTATACGAAAAAACATAAAACTACATAGTTTTAAACATTTAACAGAAGCAAACTATTTAGAAAAGAAACACTAATGTATTGCAGATAACATTTATAGAAGCAAAAAACTATTCTCATAAAAACAAAACAACACCACATTTGTTTTAAATTTTTATATTAATGTAAAAATTTTAGTAACCAAATAGTTAGTGTAATACAAGTGAATAACAATAATACGTTTAGTAAATACAAGGTAATGTTTTCAGTATGTTCTAGGTAAATTTTACAAAATATTTACATAGGATTCAAGTATAGGGTTAAATTATTATCATAATTACGTTGCTTTTACCTTGTAAATGAGTCCGGTGGTGGGAGGTGGGCAGTAGTGCTTAGGCTGGGTGATAGTAACCTCATAGTTAAGGAAAGCTCATACGTGTTCTCCCTTTATTTATGTAAATTATTATTGTTAATGTACGACTGAGTATTCTATTATTGTTTAATCAAGTTTAGAAATTTAATTTATGAAGAGAGTGATTTTTTTAAATCAATTATCATCGTAAATTAATAATATAATATATAGTAAATTATATATAAATAAATATATAAATCTATAATATAAGTAGATAGTAATATGGGGTTCCTGGCGCACTTTCGGAGCCGACCGAAAAGCAATGTAAAATACTGTTCAATGTACCATAAAGGAAGCTCGAGAAATAAACACAGCAAATCTCAATGAAAAATTAACCGAATCTACAGTCGTTCGTCTCCAAAAGCGATCGGTACATTACTATCTACTCTGAGGAATGAAAAATTAACCAAAATCTACAGCTGTTTGCTTCTACTTTCTTAAGCTGTGCTTTGTAAAATTGTTGTCAAATCTGCTACGAATAAAGGATTTATTTTAATAAAATTTAATCAATTTAAAACATTTTTTACTAAAAACATACTGTACTTTAATAAAAAACTTTTCTACTAAATAAACAACATGAACTCACCAAGCTCTCTTCAGTTTCTAGCATTTCAAAAAACTTACAAAGAAAGACAATTTTAACGAGTTCAACGAATTACCAAAAACATTTTAAAGAACAGTTGATACTTTCCTTAAATGATAACAGAATTCAAAGAACTTGTAAAGTCTTTTGCAGAAAAAACGTCTAATGGAGTGTTTTACTATCGGCAAAAAACTAAAAAAATAAGGGATTATATATTTAATTATAATTACGAAAGATATTGAAAAGAAAGTAAAAATAAACAAAACAGAGAGTTTTCATCGTTTTTTTATGACATTTTTCCCATATTATACGTTCTTTCTTTCCAAGATAATCAAGACTTAATTGATGAATTTCTTAGGAATTTTTGTGAGTATCAAGATTTATCAAACACAATTCATTAAAGAGCATTATAGAATTTTTTCTTATAGAATATAGCCACATTTTGTGTGAAACAAAAGGTATTACTGTAGATAATATTCCATGTTGATTCCTATGAAGAAAGACACCAACTATGGTTATCAAAACAGTACTATGACGTGGGGAGGGACTGCAAGTTTTAGAGTTAAGACTTTATTCTACAAAGTAAATTGTTATAATTTCTTTATCTTTAATAGTCTTCTTCCAGTAACAACCAAGTGTAATTTTTCATTTTGTTTGTTTAATTCTTTAATCTTTTTCTCATCCAAAAAAACCGTCAAAAATCTGTTTGGTAAGTGTACTTTACAATCTTCCAACTCGGCAATTATTGTAAACCCGAATTTATCTTTCATTTTCTCCAAATTCATGATTTTGTACTTCTTTTTTTCTTCTAATTCATTCAACTTCTTATACTCTTTAAACTTGCATTCACCAATATCATTTAACTCTTTCAAGAACTCCATTTAAATAGAAAAAATTCAAAGTCAAAAAGTGCAAAACCATTTCTCGGTCGACCTTTTCTCCTCCCTCTGTCTCTTTCTCTCTCCCTCTCTTTTTATGCCTATGACACGATCACTTCTGCCGTTTATAGGCTAGGATCTATATTCAGGCTAGAGAGAGAGAAGAGCGAGATACGGATAGAGAAATGGTTCCGGAATACGATCTGAATACTTCTGAACTTGGTGTTTCTCCGCTATGGCCACTCGCATTGAAACAGTTCAGAAGTAAACTTCCTAACCGACCAAACCGAATTCGCGGACATATATACTGAGCAAGAAACTACAACATCCAATCGAGAAGTAAAAATTTAACAAATTAATTTAAAATATAATTTGAAAATTACAAGTAACAAAATGTACGCATATTTTAAAATAGGTAAAATTATCTTACATTTAAAAAAAAAGAAAATGTTATAATAGTTAACGGAAACACAATTTTTATTCTTTAAAGCAATCTGCATTACCGACATTTTAGTTCAGAAAGAATGCGCTATGGACGAGGTGTGCCACTACAGACCGACCATCACGATAATCGCTTCGCCCGCGTCATATCCGTTAGTGATATCACGCCGTGAGAGGCACAATCGTTGGTTTACAATCACCATTTAGATAAATAAATTTTTCTATATAAATGGAGCGCGATAAAATATCATGTCCGTTCTGCAAAATAGAAATTTTAAGAAAAAACTATGATCGCCATTATAATTCTAAAAGTCATGAAAAAAACAAGCAAATTTACAATAATGAACTAAATTATTTAAGACAGTGGGCTAGAGAAAATCAAATTTCCGATCACGAAAACATGAATAATATAGAAAAAATTGCGGTGAATTAAAGAAAGACTTTAAGGAAGATAAAAAAAGATCTCAATCTATTTAATGATGAAAAAATTCAATCAATCGCTGAAAAATTGTCCATTGAAACAAACGATAAAACTAAGTCTGAAATAATCGAAGAAATTGACAAAACTCTTAACGAAAAAACCTGAAAAATATCATAGATGTTGAAGTTTTATCCTCAATACACGGTCTTTTCAAGCAATACATTTTAACAAATTTAAACGATAATTCCATGTCAATTTACAAATATCTATCAATTATGAGGCCAGAAATTAAAAGTTTAATAGAAAAATTTCAAGACACTGTGAAAAATAGTAAAGGATATCTCTCTTTGGAATGCGAATACGAACGAACTTTAGTAAACGGTGAACCACAAACTTGCCCAATGTACTTTACTATAAAAGCAGATGAAATCTTTGACGTAAACGACTTTATTACTAAGCAATTTAATAAATTAACACATCGAGAACAAACGAATAAATCCAAAATAAAGGTTCCGGATGGACATTTAAAAGTTGTAAACAACTAGTTTTGAGCCTTAACAAAACACGAAATGATGAATGCAGGATCATACATCGATTTACCAAAGAATATCAAAGATAAAAAAGCTTGTATAAATATAAAAAATAGAGATGATTTTTGCTTTATTTACTCAATAAGATGTGCTATTGAAAAACCAGAAAGAGGACTGTGAACGTGTAAAAGCAATACGAAAAAATTTGTGAATGACGAAATATTTTCAGGTTTTGAGTATCCAATGTCTCTGAAAAGATATACAAATATTTGAAAAACGAAGCTACAATTCCAAGTATAAGTATCCAACAATGTCTATCAATGTCTACAGTTTTGATGAAAATATTAACATTGTTCCGTTACAAATTTCTGAAAAATATGACGCTGAAACAAACATTGATTTATTGTATGTTAAACAAGATGATAAATCTCATTATGTTTTGATAACCGATTTAAATAAGCTTGTTTCTTCGCAGTTGTCTAAACATAAAGAAAGAAAATTTTTGTGTAGAAGATGTTTAAGCCATTTTTACAAATCTGGAGATTTAACAGATCACTTAGAAATTTGTAAAAATCATGAAGTTTGTAAGCCAATTATGCCATTTCCAGGTCAAAACAACTAAATTTACTAATTATCAAAAGAAATTTAACCATCCGTACGTAATTTATATGGACTTTGAGAGCATATTAGAAAAAATTCCGACATGCAAGAACAATCCACAAAGATCGACTACAACCAAGATTCAGAGGCACATTCCTTATGGTTTTACTCTATATTTAGTGTCGAATGTGACCAATCGCATGTACAAAACCGATATGTTATCGTGCCAAAAATGAAGAAGATTTGAAAAACGTCCCGACAAAATTGTTTGAAGAAACTCAATAAATTATCGAAATACATAGCGAAAAAATATAATTCTAAGAACATGAAACCTATGAAATTGACAGAAGAAGAAGAAATTTCGTATCAAAATTCAAACGTTTGTCATATCTGTGAATGGTCTGCTTATGATGTTGGGTCAATTCAGTATGGTTTTACTCCTGGATAGTTGGAAAGATAAGAGTTATAATAAAGTGAGAGGATCATTGTCATTTAACCGGCAAGTTTCGAGGACGCAGCTCATGCATGTTGCAATCTAAAATTTGAAATTTCCACAAAACATTCCCGTTTTCTGCCACAATATGTCAAAATTACGATACTCATTTGTACATAAAAGAATTGGCTAAACAATATGGAAATGTTGATTTGATTGCAAACACCGATGAAAAATATATAAATTATTCTGTAAAATTCTGGATATGGCTATTGAATTCGAAGGTGATTAAGCCAAGAAAATTCATCAAAGTTTTTCGTTTGTAGACACGTTCAGATTCATGGCCTCGGTCTATAGAAAAGTTAGCTAAAAATCTAAAGAGAGAAGACTTCAAACATTACAAATCATTTTATACAAAGATGGACTGGAATGAGATAATAGAAAGACAGCCAAATGACGACGACGAGATTTTTTAAAATTCTATCTGGAAAAGGAATATTTCCCTATGAATTTATCGACAGTATTGAAAAAACTTGATTACACAGAAGAGAATTGAGAATTCAAGATTTCTATTCACTTTTGACAGACGAGAGCATATCTGAGAAAGGATTTTCAACACTACTTAAATGTTTGGAACAAATTAAAAGAGGAAAAATCTCTGGAAATTACTCTGATTTGTACAATACCCCAAGATGTTTTATTGCTTGCTGATATATTTCGAAAATTTCAGAAACATTTGCCTTTAATTGTTATAAAACTCGATCCGGCACACTATCTAACAGCTCCCAGTCTCGCATGGGGGACGCAATGTTAAAATTAACGAAAATTGAGCTTCAGCTTAATTAACGATTATAATATGTATTTGATGATTGAAAAAGGCATTCGCGGGGGCATTTCTCAGTGTATTAAACGATATGTGAAAGCAAATAACAAATATTTAAAAGATTTTTGATAAGACAAAGCCCGAAAACTATTTACTCTATCTCGATGCTAATAACCCTTTATGCGGTATGGCCTCATGCAAAGTTTACCATACGGGCGATATCAAGTGGATGGATCCGAAAACATATACAAAAGAAGAGTGGCAAAGAAACAATTTTAGAACTCACTGGCGGACGAAGATTATGGCTATATTCTCGAAAGTTGATCTTGGATATCCAACAATATTTACATGAACATCACAAGAATTTGCCTCTTGCTCCCGAACATTATAAAAACACAAACTTTGCACAACTTTACTGGATAAAACTGAATTACGTTGTTCATTCGAGAAATTTGAAAATTTTACCTCGAACAAGGGATGGTGTTGAAACATGTTAATAGAGTTATTGCATTCGATCAGAAGCCTTTTATGAAAGAATACATTGATTTTTAACACAAACATGAGAACCAAAGCTACAAGTGACTTTGAGAAAGATTTTTATAAGCTCATGAACAACTCTGTTTTTGGAAAAAGTATGGAAAATGTGCGAAATAGATGTGATATCAAACTAGGAAATGAAGAATTTTCAATGAAACAAGCTAAGAAAACAAATTTCAAATGCTTTAACATCTTTGACGACAACTGTATAGCGAGTCACATGTACAAACAAAAGGTTAAATTTAACAAACCGATTTACATAGGATTTTCAGTTCTCGACCTCTCAAAATTGCTAATGTACGAGTTTTATTACAACAAATTAAAGAAGTTTGATCCAGATTTGAATCTGTGTTACATGGATACAGACTGTTATTTCCTAGAATTGAAACGAGATCCTTTTAAAATTATTAAAGAAAATATAGATGACTTTGATACAAGCGATTTTCCAAAAGATCACGACTGTTTCACTACTAAAAATAAGAAGGTAATAGGGAAATTCAAAGATGAGTTAAATAGCGAAGTTTTAGAAGAATTTTGTGGTTTAAGGTCTAAGATGTACTCGTACAAATATCTAGATAAAAACCCAGTTAGGTGTAAAGGGATTAAGAGAAGCGTTGTAAATAAAACAATAAATATCGAAAACTTGAAGAGATGTTTGTTCGAAGATAAAGAAGAATTTAGGGAGATGACAGTAATCAAAAGCTATAAACATGAGTTGTACACTGTTACCATAAACAAAGCTGGCACTGAACGCTAAAGATGATAAGAGAATTGTCCTAGAAAATAAGATCGATACAGTACCGTATGGCTATGAAGCAAAATCTGATATATTAGACGAATTAAATAAACTTGGAAACTTTGACATGTAAATGGAAGATGATTTAATTCACTGTCACAAGTGTAAAAAAAGAAAACGAAAAATATAGATTCAAAAATCGTTCAAACTCAAAATGGATTGTATAGAATCGCTGCAAAATGTTCAAAATGTAAGACAAACAAGAGTAAGTTTATAAAGAATCCAAATCCAAAACCTGTTAAGCAAGAATTGAAGACTAAAGATGAGATAGAGATTGAAGCTCGAGAAATTCATGCACCAGTACGAAAAAAGTTTAAAAAGAGAAAAATTATAACATTAGGAATTGACGATTTATGGGCAGCAGATTTAGTTATAATGTCTAACTATTCAGATCAAAATGATGGATTTAAGTATATGTTAAATGTTATTGATACTTTCTCAAAATATGCTTGGTCAAGAGCTATCAACAGAAAAAAACGGCAAGGATATTTCAAAAGCTTTCGAAGATATAGTAAAAGATGCCATAAGGATCAATCACAAACCTCCTAACCTACTTCATACAGATAAGGGTTTAGAGTTTAAAAATAAAGAATTTAACGATGTTTTGAGGAAATACAACATTAAGATTTATCATACTGAAAACGAAGAGAAATCAAGTATTGTAGAGAGATATAACAGAACTCAAAATGAGAGAATGAAAGTAATTTTTGAGATTAATAAAAACTTTAAATGGATCGATATTCTTCAAAAAAATCGTAAACAATTATAAACGATACAGTTCACAGCACAATCAAAATGAAACCGAAAGACGTAGATAAGGATGCAGAAAAGGAGTTATTAGAGACCGTTTTCAAGTATGTTCCACCTGAAATTCACACGAAAACTAAATTTAAAGTCAATGATCATGTAAGAATTGTTAGTAAAAAACAAACATTTTCGAAGAAATATAAGAACAATTGGTCAAGAGAAATCTTTGTGATTTATCAAATTAATAACACAGATCCTGTAACTTATAGTATAAAAGATTTAAATAATGAAGAAATAACCGGAAATTTCTATGAATATGAATTGAGAAAGTCAAAGCTGTAATTTTTTCTATATAAATGGAGTCTCAAAAAGAAATGTACACAGTGTCAAGAATTTAAAGATTTTGAAAGCTTTTTATAAAAATAAGAATAAAAAAGAAGGATTAGGGTCTATGTGTAAGGATTGCCGTAGTAAATATGAGAGAGAATTATACGAAAAAATAGAAAAATTAACGTTAGAAGAGAAAAAATGTTGCGTTTGTAAAGAAAATTAAGAATATTTCAGAATTTCACAACTGGCATTATAGTAAAGATAAAAACAAGCTTTTTGTAAGGATTGTGCTATAAGAATTTCCGAGAAAGTCAAAATAAACCGACTCATTGCGAATGTGGAAGAGTTCTTCAATGGTTACCTAGTTATGCTAAACATTTACAAACAAAATATCATAAGTCAAGAGTTTTTAATAAAATTTAGTAACATTTTCATCGTGTAATAATTTTCTCTATATAAATGGGAGTCTCAAAAGAAATGTACAAAGTGTCAAGAAGAGAATAGAAAAGACAGTTATTGTAAGGAATTATATGATAAAATGAACAAATTAACTTTAGAAGAGAAAAAGTGTTACTTTTGTAAAGAAATTAAAAATATTTCTGAATTTAATAACTGGCAGTATAGTAAAGATAGAAAAGATGCTTTTTGCAAAGATTGTGCTAAAAAAATTTTCAGCGAAAGTTATAAAAACGAAATGCCTTGTGAATATGAAAAAAAAATTCTACGATGGTTACCTAGTTATGCTAAACATTTACAAACAAAATATAAATAAATCGAGAGTTTTTAGTAAAATTTAGAAACATTTTCATCGTGTAATTTAGATATTCTATAAATCAGTCGAGATTCTGCCATATTTGTAGTAAAATGATTTCCGTTGTATAAAATATTCAAAGATTCTTTCATTTGGTTATACAGATTGATAGAATTTGGTTCGTCATCAATGAACAAAATCTCTAATTTCAGGATAATTTATTTTTAGATGTTTTTAATCGGTTTGGTATTTCTCGTTTCTGAGCTCTGATAACATAATAAGGCCATTCCCACATGTGATTCTTCTTAATTAATACAAAAACATGGTGCTTTTTCTTATCAAAATTTTTACATATCATATCTCTCTTCATTAATTCCATTCGCAATTCTTGATTCTCTATTTTCAAGGATTTCATTTGACCTGAAATTTGTAACTGTTTTATTTCATCTTTTAACTGCTTATTTTCGTTTTCAAGTTTGTACACACCAAATTTACGAATACTTGGTAAAACTTCTTCTAAAACCCAATCTTGAAACATTTCTGCTATTTTCATTTTAGATTTCAAGATTAAAGAATATATGCCTGCTTCATTGATGAAAACAGTGTTTTTTTGAAAGTTTGAAGGCGGGGGCGAATCACCCCTACCTTCAGAATGTATGTTTTTCGAAGCTTTTTTTATATTTTTCTTTGACATGTTCTTTAATTGCTTTCTTCGTATCTTTATATTCTAACACCTCTGCAACATCTTTCGCCTTTAAACCAAAATTCATTATTTTCGTCAACAAATGTTTAAAATTTCTTTATTATTGAATTTGAGTAGATTCACAACTGACTCCATTTAGATAGAAAAAAAATTTAACTAGTAATTTTTATTTCGAGAATAAAGGCCAGATTCATTGATAAAAACAGTGTCAGGAAGAAGATTTTGAAAGGGTCTATGGCATAGACTCTTGTAATTTATACATTCAAAAGTTGTTTTCTTGAAAATTTGAAGGTAAGCTATTCAATAGCTCCCCTTGATTCATCATTCTTTCGACAATCTTAAATAAATTGTTGTTTTACTCTCATTATTTAATAAATTTCCCTCACAGTCTTGAATAGTCAGAACGATTTTTTGAATTCTTTTAATATTTTTTCTAATTGAAATATATTCGATTTCATTCGGTTTTTCACTGATTTTTGATCCATAAGCAACATTTGGGAAAAAAGTGTACAAAATTTCAGATTCTTTGTGTAAATGTTCGGTATGATTTTCAAAAACTAGGTTCAACGAGATTGCAGTGCACTTCAATTACATCAAACGGTCTAAATTTTGGCGTTTTATTTCCTAAATATACCTGATTTGGCTCAATAGTTTTCTTGAACAAACCCTAACAATTCTACAATAATTGCTGAAAAACATTATTCTTACTGGTGATTTTAATTGAATTTTATTAGAGAGATAATTTTTTTGCATTTCAAACTTGTTTTCGTCAAAGTTTAAAGATTTATCTGATTGTTTGAATGTTTTCAGATAATTTTTAAGGGAATTTTTTATTTGATCGAAGGTATAATATCCTTTGTTTAAACCATAATATTTTGTTATGTTCTTCTCACTAAATCCTATACAATAAGGAGAACTTTCACTAATATTTATTACAAAATTATCAGAATAAAAGCCGCTTAAACCGATAAAATAATTTGATTCTTCCTCTAAGTGTATAGGATGTTCCAAGTTTAAAACTAATTTAGAGCTTTCTGAAGTCAACTTGAACAGCTTCATTTTCGCAAGCGTTGCTTCAAGATGAAAATCTTCTATTTAAATGGAGAAATTTTTAAAGCAAAAAGATCAGATAAAACTTCAAACGTTTGAAGAAAAATAAGAAAGATCAACCAATCAGATTGTTAATTGTTGGTTCAAGTGGATGTGGAAAAAACAACTTTATTATTGAATTTTATCTACAATAGGTTGATTCCTTATTCCAATTTGTATGTTTTTAGTAAATCTTTAGAACAAGACGCCTATAAAAAATTACAAGAAAGATTTGAAAATATTGAGAAAAAACTCTAAACAAAAAAATATCACATTTTTATAATGCTTCTGAGGACATAGTTCCGTTAAGCGAATGTAAACCCAATTCGTTAATCGTTTTTGATGATTGTATTTTGGAAAATCAGGACGTTATTAAGGAATATTTCGTTAATGTCTCGTCACAAAAACATATCTTGTATCTATCTTTCCCAATGCTTTTCAAAGGTTGATAAACAAGTTATAAGAAATAACCTGAAATATGTTGTGTATTTTTAAGCAAGATGATCACTATTCGAGAAAGATTTATAACAATTATGTGGGATCTGATATGAGTTTTAACCACTTTATTGAGTTATGTGATAAAATTTGGAAGGAAGACTACGGATATTTTTTAACTATTAATCTAACTTTGAAGCCTAAAAGTGGTAAATATTTGAATTAAATTTTCCAATATAAACGTGTGATAATCTAGTTGTTTTCATGTTTTTTACGTTCACGTTTACGTTTCGTGTTCTCGTTTTTACGTTCCACGTTCACGTTTTACGTTTCACGTTCACGTTTTACGTTCCACGTTTCGTGTTCTCGTTTCGTGTTCACGTTTCCACGTTCCACGTTCACGTTTTACGTTCCGTGTTCACGTTCGTGTTCTCGTTTTCACGTTTCGTGTTCACGTTTCCACGTTCCACGTTTACGTTTCAAAATTTTCCTAAATAAATGGTGAACGTAACTTCTGAAGAAGCGAAAAAAACTTGATCAAATCGAAAAGAAATTAATCAAAGAATTTAAAGAACAGATTCGAATTGATGAAAAAGAACAAGAATTTATTCAAAAAATCAATCACCCTGTAACTTCTGCAATAAAAAAAACGTTGAGGGCAAAATTGAAAATGTTTTAAGCGATAATCAAAATTTGATGAATTTGGTTCCAGTTGTACGACAATTTGCTGATATTTCGATACCAGAATCTGAGTTTGAATTGCCAAAAATTACCATCTTCAACACCATTTTAGACCTCGAATCATTGAAGACTCTACCATAGTTGAACCAATAAGTCCTGGAACAACGGATATAATAATTGGTGAAATTGGTAAAAAATTTCTTCCTAGAGCAAAGGATGATAAATTTGGTTTGTATTGGGACAGAAAAAAGAAAAGTTTTATGATTGGAAATTTGCCCGTGAATTTTGAGCATAAATGATATCATTATTAATGAAAAAACATATGAAGGAACTCAAGGTTTATGGAGATTATTAACAGGCACTGATGTTCCAAAAGACGGTTTATATTCTGAAGAAGACTTGAAAAAGTATACTGAAATTTTATGGAAATCTGATTCAATTTACAAAAATAATGATCCATCAACTAAGAAACCAAAGTCAAGTAAAGGTAAAAAATATCTCAATTTGATTAAAACCAATTTGGGAAAAACGAATCGATGGATCTGGTATAAGAAAATACAGTGTGATAATAAGATTGAGTACAGATATATCGACGATTTGACAAAACTCGATGGAATTATAAATTTATATTTATGCTCAAGAAAAGGCTGGAAACAACAATTTTTTTGAACGAAAAGAAAGCGATTAAAGATTTTATTTCGAACAAACTTGATGACATGATTGAAAAAACCTGATGGAATTAAATATTTAAAACGAGTTTTGCCGGCAATAAGTTCATCTATGATTGAGGGTAGTGGACTTTTGAATGATTTTATCAACAATTTACCTTTTGAATTACACGTACCAACTTATCAGTATCTGGGGCCCGGCACAAAAACTCGAAAAAAAGACTAAAAAAGAGGAGATCCTGGTATAAATAAATTAGATCAAGCTGCTATGGAACACGATATTTTTTATGCAAAACATAGAGACACAAATTCCAGACATATCGCAGATAAAGTTTTGCAAGATAAAGCAATGGATAGATTTTTTATTAAAAGATGCTAGTTTAGGTGAAAGATTTGTTGCGCTTCCAACAGCTGGAGCAATGTTTTTGAAGAGAAAAACTAGGAATGGGAATCGAAGAGAACTTGAAATTTTAACTATATAAATGGAGGTGAACGTAAACTTCAGCAAAAATCAGAAAGAAAAAATAAAATCCGCTTTTAAGAAGAAAAATACCCGTTAGTATTCAATTTAAAATAGATCAACTAAAAAAAATGGCGAAGATAAGATATTTTTAACAAATAGACAATACAATAAACTCGAAAAAACATAAGAAAAACAATAAAGGAACCAGAATAGAATTTTTCTTATAATCAGTTGAAAGAACTCAAAAATGGTGGACTTTTGAAAGATTTATTAGATTTTGGAGAAAAATATTCCAGTTGTTAAAAATGTTGTTCCTTATGTTCGTTAAAGCTGCTCCAATCGTTAAAAAGGATGTGATTCCTATTGTTCGAAACATTTTAAATTGGTTAGATAAAGAGTTGGAAGATGTTACAGGATCTGGATTAGATGAAAAAACTTTGAATTACGTGAAATCAAACATTGAAAAAAAAATTTAAAACCTTTAACATTCGGGGAATTGGAAGAAATCTGCAAAAATATTAAACATTTTAGAGGAATCTTCATGAGAGATACATTACCTGAAAAAGTTAAGAAATTTGAATGTGGAATTGTGAATTTAGACTCGATTATGGGAAGTGGAACGCATTGGATTTGTTATTATAAAAATGATAAGAATGCATGTTATTTTGATTCGTATGGAAGAATTGAGGACAAACCACCTATAGAATTGATTAAATATTTGAAAAAATCAAGCGTCTACTACAATGATTCTCAGATTCAAGACTATAAAGATCCCCCAATTTGTGGTCATTTATGTGTTTTTGTTTTGAATGAACTGAGTACTGGTAAAGATTTTAAAGAAGTTGTTAACAAATTATTACTTAATAAATATGGATTCACAAAATATTTTTGACGTATTTGGAACACAAAATTATTCAAAATGTAGATAATAGTTTGAATTTTGATAGTTTGAGAAATGAGTTTGATAAACAAGTTAGAAAATTTATTACAAAACCTTCCAGATTCAGATATGTTTGCTGTCGAGATTGAAGATTTTAAAGCAGAATATGATAACAAACTTGCAAATTTCATGAGTTCAAATGAAGTTGCTGATAAAATAAAAACATTGGAAAAAAGAAGTTGATGATGGTGTAAAAAAATTATTTACCAATTTAAAGTCTCATATCGAAAAAGCTGATAAAATTACTGAAGCGATCAAAGTTGAAAAGAATTATGTTAGTTTGGCTAATAAAAAAAAGAATTGTCGGTGTTCGACCTGGTATTGACAAACATGATGTTGTTGTTAAAGAACAAATTTTAAAACCTCTAAAATTATCAGAAAACATCGATATTGTTGATTTTACATGATCCGAATGTTAAAAATGCCTTAGATTTTACAGGAAAAAGAATTAGCGGTGTTAGTAAAGGAATTAATCCATTTGATGTTGTTGTAATGATTCAATTAGAAGATCCTATTAAAATGTTTAATGAACTAAAACAAAATTATGAGAATCATAAACAGCATGTTAAAGATTTTACAAACAGAAGTCTATGACAAGTTAGAAGCCAGAAATAGAAGATCAGTAGACAAAGTTGGTGAATTACTTGATAAAGTAAATAAACTAGAAGAAAACTTTAATACATATAAAAATGATGTTAATGTAATTAGTTGGTGAAGTAATTAACAAAATTCTGGAAGATTTTGATACACATTTCAATGAGAAAGTAAACTTTTTTGAAAATTTTGGTACACGTTTCAATGAGAAAGTAACACATAATAATGAATTACTTAAAAGAATAGATGATCGATACTCTTTATATCTCGATAAAGTAAATAAAACTAGAAGAAAACTTTAATAAATTTAAAGAAGATGTTAATAAAACTTTTGAAAATATTGATAACAGATTTAATGGATTAGGCGGCTATGATGACTAATTTTCCTTATATAAATGGGCGCTCATATATTGTGTGAGATGTAAAGAAAAAACTGCAACAAATGATATAAAATACTATGCAAACATTAACGGAGTTAAAAGAATTTCGGGAAAATGTGCTGAATGTAACACTAAAAAGAGCCAATTTATAAAAAACTTGATTTTGAAATTTTTTCTTAATAAATAGAGATGGCGGGACATTACAGTGCTTTCGATCTTTTTTATAATGCAACACGAAAGAGATTTGAAAAAAGAACATTGGGATGACATTTCTCAAAAATATGAATTATCCGAAGATATGATGAGATTATACGTAAAGAAATTGAATTGGTATAACATTGCAAAATATCAAACTTTATCATCAGAGTTCATTCAAGAAAATATACATTATCAATTAAAAGATCATATGTCTGTTCTTTGTCTCTATCAAACACTTGAGTATAAAGTTTTTGGATGAAAATAAAGATACAGTTGATTGGAACAATATTATAGATAGCGGTTACTATCCTGTGCAGATTTTTATTGAAATATGTGACCGAGAATCGCAAAAATTTAAGGAAGAGAATCCTGAATATGACGAAGTAGATCATTAAAAATGACTCTAATCTTTTTAATTATTTTACTAAAATTTATATCTTTTCTTATAAAAAACGTACATTAGATCGATGAAAAAAATGATACACGATGTTTAAAATTTCTAAATTTTCTCTTATTAAATGGCGGACTACAGAAAATATGCTAGTGATATTGAAAGGGCGGAGTTTAAAAATTTCTATCCAATTAGTAAACAACATTTGAATGAACCGAATAAAAGAACTGAGTTTAATATTGATTTTGGAGATAACTTTTGCTCGTCTAACCTTCCAGTTTTATATTTCTGGAACTTTAACAAAAACAAGATGGTCAAGCATATCTTGGAACTGATAATGTTAGATTAATCGATAATTTTATACCGTTTTTATTTTCTAAGATTGAAGTAAGAAAACACAATAAATTGATAGAAGAAGTCGAAAACTGTGGCCAATTAAGCACAATTAAAGGAACTATTTCGTATTCAAAAAGTGATGTTATTTCTCAAACTTCTAATGGCTTTGAATCAGATTTTAAATTTGGTGTTTTTGAAGCAGCTGGAAATTTATCTCATTTTGGATTAGGATTTTTTGAAAAATGTTACTATTTCCGATCTATAAAGGAGGATTTTATCTAAGTTTTATAAGAGCAGAAGACGATGATGTGATTCTGAAGACTGCAACTGGAAATGTTATGCCTGTTGATGGAAAAAATAACAATTACAGATTTTTTTATTAGAGTTCCAATGATTGATTATAAAATCACGAGTAAAATAAGGTTGATTGATGAAATTACAAAAAGTCAAAACATTATGTTTAATTTTCTAGATTGGCAATGTATTGAACAAAAAGGTATTTCCGGAACAACTTATTCGTTCGATATTACAAATATTTATAGAAATATCTTCAATCCAAGTTCGTTATCATAGGTTTTCAAACAGATAGACAGAATAATCAAGAAAAAAATCCTTCAAAGTTTGATAGTTTGGATGTAAAACATATCAGAGTAAAATTGAACGGTTCTTATTATCCAGATGAATTACAAAACTTAAACATTTCAGGAGGTCTTTTTTAGAATCATGTATCAGATGTATCAAGATTTTAAGAAAGTTTACTGTAATAATAAGGAAATGTATTACAATCCTAAAGAATTTTTAGCGAATAGACCTATTTATGTCATTGATACAACAAAGAGTTTGACAAATATTTCTGGTTCAAAGAACGATATAATTATCAATATGGATTTTCAAAAAGCTGTTACAAACTCGACATGTTATGTGGTTGTGGTTTCTGAGAAATTTTTAGCCTATGATGTGATTAAGAACGATATTAGAGAACATTCAGTAGTTAATGATGTTCATATTATTCTCTTTCATTCCTTCTAATATTTCAAAAATATACTCTTTCGCCACTGAAAAATCCCGATTTCTCCCGTAATAATCTTTTATAATCGTACACATAATATCCTAAATAGTTGTACAATAGAATGAAATTATTTCTATTTATCTCTGTTGTAGAAATGTAAACACAAACATTTGCGCTGAAAAATTTATATCTCGGCAGACTTTAGTTCCATAATCTCCATTTATAAAAAAATCTTTTTGTTTAAATGGAAGAGTATAATGCCAACTGTTACAAGTGTTATAATAGAGGAGAAATTATTGATAAAAAATATTTAGTTTGTTAGAGATTGTAATTTAATTTTGTACGAAAGACCTAAACCTAGGAAATTTCGAAATAAACTAACACATTTGAATAATCTGCTTACAAAATTGCAATATGGAGACAAGAAGCAAACAAAATTTGTTACAGAATTTAGAAAACAGAATAAAAATTTTTACTTATCTCTTGGAACCATTGACAAAATTATTTTCCTTTTCAAAGAATACATTAGGTTTGTAGGTATCGATACACACGTTTATTATGAAAAGATATTACCTGTATTTTTTTATTATCTAGATGTAGAATTTGTTTATGATTTTGAACCAGAAATTCCTCGATGATTTTATAGTACATTTGGAGAAATTTAAACGAAGAACCTCGTGAAAAGAATGCGGTTTTACTCACATTCTCCCCGACTTCTCGAGTGATTGTTAGCAAATTTCATTTTTTCCGTCTTTAAATTTTTTCTATTTAAATGGAGTTCTTGAAAGAGTTAAATGAATATTGGAGAATGTAAGTTTAAAGAGTATAAGAAGTTAAATGAATTGGAAGAAAGGAAGAAACATAGAATCTTGAATTTGGAGAAAAATGAAAGATAAATTCGGGTTTTACAATAATTGCCGAGTTGGAAGATTGTAAAAGTACACTTGCCGAACAGATTTTTGACTGTTTTGGATGAAAAAAAGATTAAAGAAATTAAACAAAAATGAAAAATTACACTTGATTGTTACTGGAAAGAAGACTATAAAAGATAAAGAAATTATAACAATTAACTTTGTAGAATAAAGTCTTAACTCTAAAACTTGCAGTCCCTCCCCACGTCATAGTACTGTTTTGATAACCATAGTTGGTGTCTTTCTTCATAGGAATCACATGGAATATTATCTACAGTAATACCTTTTGTTTCACACAAAAATGTGGCTATATTCTATAAGAAAAATTTCTATAATGCTCTTTAATGGAATTGTGTTGATAAATCTTGATACTCACAAAAAATTCCTAAGAAATTCATCAACTAAGTCTTGATTATCTTGAAAGAACGTATATAATATGGGAAAAATGTCATAAAAAACGATGAAAGCTCTCTGTTTGTTTATTTTTTTACTTTCTTTTCAAATATCTTTTCGTAATTATATTAAATATGTAATCCCTTACTTTTTTAGTTTTTTGCCGATAGTAAAAACACTCCATTAGACGTTTTTTCTGCAAAAAGACTTTACAAGTTCTTTGAAATTCTGTATCATTTAAGGAAAGTATCAACTGTTCTTTAAAATGTTTTGGTAATTCGTTGAACTCGTTAAAATTGTCTTTCTTTGTAAGTTTTTGAAATGCTAGAAATTGTAGAGACTTTGGTGAGTTTCATGTTGTTTATTTAGTAGAAAAGTTTTTTTATTAAAGTACAGTATGTTTTTAGTAAAAATGTTTTAAATTGATTAAATTTTATTAAAAATAAATCCTTTATTCGTAGCAGATTTGACAACATTTTACAAAGCACAGCTTAAGAAAGTAGAAGCAAACAGCTGTAGATTTGGTTAATTTTTCATTCCACAGAGTAGATAGTAATGTACCGATCGCTTTTGGAGACGAAACGACTGTAGATTCGGTTAATTTTTCATTGAGATTTGCTGTGTTATTTCTCAGCTTCCTTTATGGTACATTGAACAGTATTTTACATTGCTTTTCGGTCGGCTCCGAAAGTGCGCCAGGAACCCCATATTACTATCTACTAATATATATATATATCTAATATATATATATATATTATATATATATTTATATATATATATATATATATATATATAAGAATGTGGAAACGTCTAAGAAAATAAATGCACGTAAAATTTCACTATTAACATAAAACCAATCCATTTCAAAATTTATATTTAATAAAGTGTAGGGGTTGGTTTTATATTAATAGAGTAATTTAACGAGCTTTTTTTCAAAGCCGTCCTTTTACTTAATTATGCAACTAATAAACTAATTCATATATTAATAAAATTTTTACCAGGTAAGAAAAGTTTACATAACGAAGCCACTATATTTTTATTGTAATTTTTAAGTAATTCTAAATTTGTTTTATAAACAGGCTTAGCTATCTTCACTCATATCAATAAAGTGTCGGAAAGGAGGCCTTTTATGTATTCCACCTTTCTTGAGTAATGCTTTGGTTTTTACATATTGTTGTCACAATTTGAATTCTGTATCTTATCAAACTTTAGCATTGATAACCAAGTGACTTGCACAAATTATTCTTGGTTTCATTAGCTGGAAATGTTAAAATCTTCTCAATATTCTTAAAAAACCTCTTTTCACCTAAATATTAAATAATACTGACGCAAATTAGCAGTCGTATCTAATCGGAGGTAAACAAAATATTTTATAGTCATTGTATTTTTTATTTAAATATCAATGCTGCCAAATACAGGATGGAGTGATATTGTATAATAGCATCCAGTTAATTCTACGTTTCTGCAGATTTTTAATTAAAGAATCAATCGGAGGAGATAAAAATAGATCAGTGTGTTTTTATTCTGACCACTACCTCAATCAGAGAATAAACGAACTGTGTTTGAAACGACGGCAATTTACACAAGACAATGAGCTCAATCAGCGGTGCATTGTAAATTCTGTTCCACTGAGTATTGTTGCCTTTGATTTTTTAAGATATTTAACTTTAGTTAGATACTTAATTAGTTACATAATAGAACAATACTTTCCTTGACTTTGATTTCATCTTGACAACTGGTAAAACTAAAAATTAAAACTTTGTTTTGTAGTAAACCGAGAAATCCTTTGCAAAAATAATGTATTCATGCCGCTTAAAAAAATACAATTGTCATTGTTTTATTTTAGTTTCGTATAGTAAATATTAGCTTTATCTTATGAGTGCAGTACTGGCCTGTATATAGTGAAAACAAGATTATTTTAAAACTGTTTTCGAACATTTCCAAAATATATGCATGTCTTTATGCATGTCTTAGACAGTTTATTGTCATCATTTTGTTTTTGTACATTCATCATTTTAATTATGAATAAATTTTAAGCTATAAAATGTCTTACTTTTAGTGTTACTTCTATAGGTGTGGCTTTGAAATGCTTTATATTCATTGACAAATCGAAGGTTCCTAGTCGTAAGCTCCTATTTTAAACTTGTCATGTTCCATCGCCTATTGTGTATTGAAGACTTGTTGGTGGGTTCAAGATACTTTTTACAAAGCCTCTGATATCTTTTCTACTTTTTGCAAAACACGTAAGCTTTATGAGTAACTTAGAACTTCTAAGTTTAGAAAAATGCTCAAACCCTTAAAACTTCTTCTGGAAATTAACATCAGAAATAGATGTAATGGGATGTTATCTTTTATTTCAAATCTTTCATTTGTGTACATTAGAACAATTAAACTCGTAATAAAATTAATTGCACTTTTGAATGATGCACTATTAAACTTTCCTTACCACTTCGTTCGCACTCCTTTGTTCACAAATATAAGCTTGCATTATACTTATACATATTCAGAACATGTCAGGATATTGTCATCATCACAAGACAAATACAAATACAAAAGCTTGAAATGGAACTGAGAAAAGGAACATAACTTATTGGTATTGTAAATACATACTATTATTTATTATATATTTCCATTCCTAGCACCATTTTAATAATGACTATCACTCACTCTTATTATTTTTTATATAACAAGTTTAAATACACGGTTTTAATGCTTAGTTCTCAGTGACTACTTAACAGTATTATTAATGTGTCAAATTAAAAAAATACTATACTTAGCTTTGTCAAATTACCTCAGATCTTGCCTTAAGACTACGTAACGTATTTAATTTCCTGTTCCATAATCAAATTTACGTTTGAAAGAGATACAAATTTTATAAATAGTATTCAAACCAAAGACCTAAATCATATTCTCTTCATTCCATGCATTTAACTGAAAAGCCCCAACAATTTCAGTATTACTTAACTATTAAAGGAAATATTTTAAACCAATATGGAGGAATGATTGTCGAGGATCATAGATTTCTTTGTGAAATCACTTACGATGTTATACAATAGAATCGTATAGTATTTTAACTAGGCATAATCCTATAATAGGAAAGTGGGTATATATCAAAAAACAATTTTCAGTCCAATTAAATTAAATAAAAAAATCATTTATCAGTAAAAATTAAATATATTCATTTGTTATTAGGCAGTCGATGAGTGTGGACCTCCCCTTATCTCTGTCCTAGTTTATCTGACATCAGGCTTTAACCTGCAATATTCGGGACCTTCACTGTCAGTTAATCACAATGTCGGGAAAGTGTGCGGCATACAATGTGGAGTTAATGTTCGGCAACATGTAGTTCAAGGTGTGGATTATGACGTGTCATTTCATCCGGCATGCACGCGAGCGGGCTCTCCTCAGAACTTTACAAAACTTAAGTAGAGGTCGTGGAGTTGTGATGTGGGTAAGGACGAGTCGTCGTCGCAGTGGAGCACCGAAAATCCTTCAGATGTATACACACGCTTTTTTACTGAGGCGCTAACTTCAATAAGAGACGAAATAAATTTTGTTACAAATAAGAAATTCGATGAAAGCTCATGGTGACATAACATCCCTAAATGATGAATTTTAGATAATGTCAAAGAAGTTGGTTGTTTTGGAGAATGAGTAAGGAAGAGCTGAATAAACGCTCCGACAGCATGGAGCGGGACAAGGCGACACTCAGCGGAGAGGTGCAGGAGCTGAGGCAGCAACTGCGTGACGCTGACGAGCACTCACGTGCCACCAGTCAGATCATTTCACCATATGTCACACACGGCGAGAACACTTACAACAATCTGTAGGGGACCGCCGCCGCCGTCCAGGTTCCATTAAAGAGGGAGGATATCATCGCAGCACACCGCCTGCGGACTGTTCTCCAAGAAGCGCTGATCTGCCCGTCAATCGTCACTCAGTTTGTTGCCCGAAATGTCAAGGAGTCGTGGCTAGCGGCTATCGGACCAAGAGGAATCTCGACGCCAGGGACATCTCTCCATCTCCTCAGCCTAGCAAAGCGTATATCAACGACTACCTGACGAGCTTCAACAAGGGACGTGTACGCAGACTTATTTGACTCATGCACCGCCCCAAGCGAATATATTTTGCCTGCTACTTTAATAGCACGGTGTTGATCAGGCCTAAGGAGGGTGACGATACAGTCAGAGTGGTGGAGATGGATAACCTGGACCAGTTTTACCGCCAGGGCTGAGGCTGAACTGCAGTATTAGTGTGTATTGATATCTCATAAAGATATATAGGCAACTGTAACTTTTATCCTTTAGTTTATATACATGTTTTTGAAAAGGCCAGTAAAGTTATTATTTATTAAGACGTGTTTTAATTTCATTACAAATCTTATTACAATAATATACAGAGGTAAATAAATTTATTCTATTGAACTCATTTAAACGCATATAAATTACGAACTTGGTTAAAATTTAGATGCGAATGTATGAGTTTATATGTTTTTGTATGTGTTATAAAATGAGTGTATTTTTAAATATTTTGAGTGATTACTCTTCATTTAAGCTCAAAAAATTATTAACATACTAAATGTATATTTAGATTCACCTTGACATAAAAACTTCTAGTTGGTTTTGTTTTTGTCCCAAATTAGCTAAAAAGAGTGCTACGTTCCAAACATGTAGAATTGTATAAAATCATGTAAGCGAAAATTAGAGAAATAAATAACATTAACACTTATAAGAATTACCAAAACACTATGTATGTGTTTCCAATCACTTGGAAAAAATTAGTTATAACCTTTACGTATAATTGACACAACGGTGGCCTATAATGGTTACAAATCTAACAACAAGATACTTCCTAACGCTATATTGGAAAGAATAGTATTAGGATGAAATATGTATACAAAAGGAGATGGAAATATACTTTTACTGCTAATAGGAATTGACCTCTTATTCAATTATTATATAATGTCGGACAGCAAGAACTAGACATTTTATTCCAAATTGTTATAGCGACCTTAGTTCTTTATAAACCATTAAACTAAGAATGTAATTAGCAAATAAGATATTTATGATTATTTATGTGCATGAATAAAAGTTTAGTAGTAATTATTAGAAGGACAAATATTTAAGGATTATATATGTTTACAAAACCAATTTACATGTTTATAACTTTATTGTCACCGTTTATTGACCACTCATAAGATGTTTGGCAGTTGGGCCAATTATTTCGAAGCCTTAGAAGGGGAGTGTACAATCTACGTAAATAAACTATAATTAATTGTCAAGTAATTTAATTACTAACATTCTAGTGGTGGAATGATTCATAGCTTGTATAAAAACATTTTGACAAACACCTCCTTCTTGGTCACTTCAATGAGATTTCAGACTCATGAATGTATTGGTAGGAGTGGAAAACTAAAGAGAAATGTATTCACGTGTATTCGAAAAATAATGAGAATAATCAGTTGTAAACAGTTTCACTTTATTAAAATGAATATGAATTGAATGTACTTTACATAATCAAACTTAACAAACATTTAACACTCGTTATTCGTATCACTGCTTATACTAACTATTGGGAGAGAACTGGTGGGAATGGATTACTCAGTGCGAAACAACTGATGAAGTAAGGAGAAATTTGTAGTCTAGTTGTCTTTGATATTAAAGCGGTGGAAATAGTTAGTGGTGAGATTCGTCTCCTCAGATGGATGTGGATCCCATATCCCAAGAGCCAAGTGTGTGACAACATCAGATATCAGACGCTGCACTAAGCTGAAGGTGAAATAAGCTGAACACAATTTTTTTCATTGAGAACATTATTAAAGTGACACAGTATAAACGTATAACGGATAAATGACAGGTATCGCTTAAAGTGACGTATTTGAAACTTTAAGTCTATTTACTATATTAACGTAGAGTAAATAATTTTATTCTAAGCGTATAAACTTGGCATTTTCCTTAAAATTACGTAAATTTATTGATACGCAAAAAACAGGTATTCTCATAAGCTCAATTGTGTATATCGTCCCCCTGAGGAAATAAAAGTTGGTTTAAAGTTGCCAACGTCGATTGAATTACATGAGGGACTTGTTAAAACCTGTATAAACTCTCTTTCCTCGTTCACGTTAATATTATTTAATAATATTAAAATTATAATTTCCAAGATTTTGGAATACCTTTCAAGGCTTTGGACAGCAACATTTTCATACATTCAAATCATTTATATGTAAATATTTGAATACTTAAATGTATGATTATTAATTCTATAGGAATAAACATCTACAAATAAAAAGAAAATAATAATTATAAATACTTCAGAATTGCATTTTATTCAAATTATGTCTAAAGTTAAAATTTTTACTACCTTTCACATACCTCAGCCTTAATCATAAAATAATCTGCAATATTAGATTTATTAAATTTTATTTTAACTTATGCTGGATGAAGGTGTAAGTTGTCCTGACCATATAATCGCGTGCCACATCGTGTAAGTTCACCTCAAATTTGACAAAGTTAAACAAAATAACTTAGCGTTAGCCTTAGCGTTAGCTTTGGGTAGTAGTCACAATTTCACTGCTCCTAGAATCTCCTAGAAATTAGCTGTACCAGGCCTCTGGTTCGTCGATCTATTGCATGTCACGGATAACTTCCGGTCTCTGGGCGGTTGAAGCCTATGGCAACAGCTTATTTCTGGTAGATTTCTGCTTGTGACAGGTTCAAATTTGTGTCATATCCTGGCCTCTGAAATATTCCAGTCTTCAGCTGGTATTGGTTTCAACCACTTTTCGAGCCTGAGAAGACCACCTTCACTAGCGCGTTCCAGCTGTTGACAACTAGAAATAATGGTCTCTGGGACCTCATAGCTTCTAGCAGCATTTAGTCTCAGAAAACCTCTAGATTCTAACAATGATATATATATATATATATATTATATATATATACGATATATAAATAAATATATATATATATAAAATTTTTCATTTTATTGTATATATTCTGTATGCAATCACACAGTAATATACAGCTCTGCAAGTTTGTGGAGAACTATATAAACCTTGCGATTAGTGTTTTTTCTCAATCAATTTTATGTTTGGTTAACGCTTATACGTAATTTATGTGGATGCTGTAGTTACTTTCATATGGATGTGTAACTTTCATATAAATTAAACCTATAGTAATCTTTATAGATATTATTGTTATAGTTTACATGTAATCTATATACGATGTTGGCAGCTCTATCTATCTGATCTCTGGCAGCTTTATGGTAATTTCCAGTCTTTTGTGCTTTCAGTCCATTTGGAGATCCTAGGCTCAAACAGCTCCCGGCCTTTTCCATGCCCCAACCTCTAACCCGTCTCGGATACCCTCATGCCTAGCAGGTTTGGACCCGTGGCATATCCCGGCACCCGTCATATTCCGTCTTCTGGATGATCATAGGCTATGGAATTTGCATTACATTTGTCGGTCTCTAGCAACTCTTAGTCTATAACAATTCTTCAGTTTATTAAATCTCCCAACTAATTTTCGGCTCCCTGTTAAAACAGTAGGACACAATAAAAAAAGTTTACATTTTAAATTAATATGTAATAGAATAGCATTTTCGTAAAAAAACGTAATTTATTAAATTATTATAACAGGTTTTATTTATTATTAAAAAGCTTTTCAATGTACCAAGTTACTATTCCGTATAAACTATGATATAGAAAGTGATAATAGTTTACTATATGCTTTATAATATCATATGTCTGCAATTTATCAATGATTTTATCAATTAAAGTCGATTAACTTGGATTGTTTTACACCTATCAAATTACTTTACAGCTTTTGTTTATATATTGGATGTAGTGTTTATATACTTCGGCTACAATTGTTGTTATATCTATGGGAATAATTTACCAATTACATTACATAGATAGTAAAATCCATTGTTGTAACACACACACACACACACACACACACACACACACACACACACACACACACACACACACACACACACACACACACACACACACACACATATATATATATATATATATATATATATTACACAGATTCTTTGGATTGGTTTAGATTAGTTAATGCCTAAGTTATCCTTATCAATCTAAACTGTAGAAAAATTTATATTGTAGGAAAAACGAGTTCTACGTTATTATGATACTTATTATAACCAAGTGGCTTGGTTACTTGTATTGAAATATATTTATATTTGGCTTCTCAATATAAGATATTTGATATTTTTTCTTATAATATATAAAATTATTATAAGTATTTAGTTTTTGGAATTGAAAACATCAGTCAATTGTACCCAACATTTCGATTAGAACAGCATGTTCCCAAATGTAGAGCTGTATTGCAGTTTGTATGCGTATTTAGTATTCATTAGGATTTGTACAACAGTTTGTAATTCAATCTCTCTTTTTAGAATTAACGAAATACTCGATAGAGGGATGTTAAAGAACAGCTGTTTTGATTCGAAAAGCTGCTTAATTGAGCAATCAACGTTGCAGTAAGAAAAGTATTGTGGTATTTCTTTCCAGCCAACATATTCGTCCGAGAAAATATTTAATTCATCACAATTTCTTGCTCAGTTTGCAGATATAAAATGTATTTTTATTCGTTCGGAATTAACTATAAATTTTCATTTGATACGGTAGGTTTTATAAGTATCAATAAAACGATTATAAAATAAAATACTTGATAATAATGTTCACTCTAGTTAACAATATGAGTGAAGTGACATTTAAGTTACTCCTTTTCGAATGTAAGTGCTTCCACTTTGGGTATAGTTGATGCACAATTTATTTTTAAAAAAATTGTATATAATGTTCGATGTATGTTACCATTTTTTTTAAAACAGTTTATATGTATCAAAAGAGTGATTCAACTCATAAAACTTATAGTTTTTTGACGTGACAACGTCTTAAATTAGGTTGCGGCTCGGAGTCACTCATGAAAAAAGGTGTAACGCCCGGTAACGTTACGATGCCCGTCCAGTGGGTCCGCCGCACGGGATCCGCACGGGATAAAGCAGATAACTGTGGGTCCGCCGCACGTGATAAAGCAGATAACTATGTTTATTCGTGAAAATGTGGAGTGCTTAGATTCGTCATTTACAACAACTACAACAATAAAGGTAAATAATTTGTACACTGATATTTCATTATCGTAAACTATGATTGATTGATTAATTGTTAGATTGACACAAAAAGTTGAGAAACTGAGTTTATAGGTTATGTCATACTATTGACAAATGTTGATAGTGTTAAGTAAATTATTAGTTTAAATCACTCTGAAATCAATTGTAATTCAGTCGATTGAGAAGAAACAGCGCGTATTGCTAGTCAAACATTTTAAAATAACAAATTTATAACCTCTAACCTGTCATAACAGTGCGACCAAACAAACGAACTAAACCGACCAATCACCACGCGCGGAGTTAGAATTTAACTGTGTTTAGCAAGAATTTCAAATTCCAATTTTAGTAAATGTTTTATTCGACTTTACCATTTACAATAAAAAATTTTAATTAATTTCAAATTATGTACAATGTTTTAGTAAACAAAATATATTTCTATAGTTTAAAAATTTGTGCAATTCTTATTTTCATTCATATTCCTTGTTCCTATTGTGCAATTTAATAATATTCATATCAATAAATATTCTACCGAGAAAAAGACGTTGTCACGTAAAATCTTCGCCCGTAAAAAACCGACTTTACAGGCAACCATAATTTTTTTTTCAAAACCTATCCTGTACTCACTACTTTTTTCCTTTATATTTATATATAGGATCTCGAGATCTTTCTTAAAACAAACGTCACAGTTTAATGTTTCTTCACTGTAATTAGAGTTTTTTTTCATTAAAATTTTATTGTTTGTGACCAAAATTTGATAATGACAGCTATTAACACTTGTAAATGTAGTTTTATATCCGTTATTGTTTATAGCTGGTTTTATTTGTGAATCGTTTTGTGTGTCCATAAAAATAGCAGTAAATACATGAACAAATAAGCATGCAAAATAATTTTATTAATTAGTATACAGGTTGAAATTATATAGTGTACCAAACTGAACAGGTTTGTACCACACCAGGTAAACTTATCTTAGCCATTAGAGCTGACAATAATTCATTTAAACACTATGTGATGTTTCAAAACTGCCACCTTTTTGCACGAATCACTGAATGCCTTATTAGTTACACAGCCTTTAAAAGCTGAACATACACATATAGTCCTAAACACTTTCTTTATATCAGCACAAAACTTTTAAAATACATTACCTAATAATATACTTCCCTTTAACTCTTGACTTGACTGCATGATGATTATCATGAAAGTTAGTAACCACGAAATATACCATAAATTTTGCTTAGTTAATCTTGCTACCACCTACTCGCTTCAAATAATACCAAATTCATTAGCTTTAAACCGAGACACCGATTAATAGAATGAAAACTGCTTTACCAGAAGGGATAAGCACGTGCAATTACACTACTGGATTTAATCATTAGAAAAGAAAAAATATAAGAACTGAATGTATATTATAACTTACAAGTACATTACATATTTATTAATATTGACAATAATTTCTCAGACTATTTTTACTATTTTATCTACGCAAAATTAATACTTATGGACACATCTCACGAGAATTTGGTTTTGTTGCTGAGATGTAGCTGAACAAAATTTTCCAACGGATATTACTCAAAATCGTTAGAAGAGGTAAGTTAAGGGTGATGGTCATTTTATAGTCCTATGCTATATACTACAATCCGTATAATAGTCTGATTTATCACTTATAAGAGTAATAGAGTAAGTTATATATGGTAATAAAACAAATTTCAATGTAATATGTGGCTTAAAAAACATTTTTTTTGGAATATTTCAAGTTTCCGTAATAGTTATGGTATTGTTTTTACTATAATACGTACAGTATTTAATTTGGTTGTTTCCCATCAAATTTTTTCTTGCTAAACTTTTGTAAAATAGTATGTGGTTCTTAATGATTGGGTAAAAAATTAAAATATTCCGCCAAAGTAGTTCTCCTAATTTTTGAAGATTATTTTTGTTTATTTAAATAACTGAAAAATAATATTTTTGTAAATGATTTAAAATACGAATATATTTGAGTAAACTACAACCGGACAAATATTTACCATCTTTCAATTTTAGTCTCTTATTTTTTTTTATTTCAGTGTCGAACCCTAGTCGTATCATTTTTTCACTTGACCATTAAACGCTCGTTTTTTATTGTAATGCCTTCATAGATACTTTTTTATATTTTTTGCATTTCTATTTTCTAAGTATTATTCTTAGAGTAAATGTTATACAAAGGTATAATTTTAAAACATTATAACCCATTCGACTCCCCACTCCGCTTGCACCAATGTAATTAGCGCTGCAGTTATTTATAATGTTTATTTTACAGCTTGTATTACACAACGGCAATATTTTTATATTCTAGCCACGTTCAACCCCTAATCTAGATCACAATAGTAAACTGTAAACATACCGTTGAGGAGATGTGTAGCTTTTGCCAGATTCCATATAATGTGCCACTAAGGTGTCTCGATCATATTCATTCGTAATTACTGCTTTTTCTGTAGCATCTTCGGTTCACTTTAATGCTACTTATTTCGTAGCATCACCTACCACTGTAGTATATTTAGTAAAAACGAGATGATAGTGGTGGTAAGTACATATTTCCGGAAATGGTTTTTAACTGCGGTGGGTCGTTTGCCAACGCACCGAACACCGAAACCGAACACTTGCCTAGCTTTCTACCTAGTATCTGTGGTAGAACAGCCACTACATTCCAATACAATTTCGATTGATTAGCCATACGAGAGGTCAACCGTTATATTTAAGTCAAAACCAAAATCCACAAACTATGCCCTTCTTTAATAAATATTTTTAAAAATATCATGTCTTAGAGTAGTTAATTATGTAACATTTATAATTACAAGTTTCATGCTCCCTTAAAACACTGCTTTCAGGAGCCATCACAATAATTCTTAGGCATGCCTTTTAGTATTTTAGGGAAGGTGTACTAGATTTCTCTTTTCTGCTTTTGAATGAAGAAGTATTAGAATATTAGGACATATTCAAAAAGTATAGGGAAGCATATGATACATCAATATTCAAACGTAATAATTTATATTAGTTCACTGAAGCTATACAAAAATACTTGTTTCACTAATAAAAACAATCAGACATTAGCTAAAATTTCAATTAAGAACAGATATTAACAGTTCTCAATGGCATTGTTAGTAATTAAAGAACTTGAATGGAACTGCATTCTTAATGACTTTATAAAGTATATTAGTATAAAAAATAGTGGTGGTTAAGAGATTTGAAAATATTCACCATGGCAGTTTTTGACAACCATATATTGTAATAACTTCCCACAGACTGAAATGGCTCACAAATACGATGATAACCCGCAGAGAAACTTATATTTATATACCAAAAAATATATATTTAGCTTTTTATATGGTTTTGAGTTACAAAATCTCTTTAATGTAACACACATTTAAACGTATTTAAAAAAAAATTAGGATCTTTATGTGATGGTTAATAAGTTACTGACGCCATAGCCGCCAATACCTCGAAAATACAAGAAATGAGTAAAAGGGGTTCTACTTGGCCTAATCAAATAAAACATTTGTATAAACCATGGCTAATGTAAATTGAAAGCGCAATACCTCCATATTTTATATTTTTGTTTTCTTCGAATCAACAACGCAGATACATAAATTACAGAATATCAACTGAAATGATATTGAGAAGAATCAATTAGAACTCCTCGACCTTTAATTACTTGAAAGAGATGTATAAAGAAATTTGCTTCCTATTTAGTCCTAACCTTTTCGTTTAGTTGAAAGCCCAAAACCGATTTAACTGTTACATTGGTATGCCTAAATATTTTATAAACTCACTAATAGAAAATATATAATTGGAAAGGGAACGAATTATATATTTGTAAAATGTGGTTATTACTTGTGATTTTTTAGTTTCAAAGCAAACAATGATAAAAACCTTATTTTGAAATTTCCAAACCTTCGGGTAATCTCAGTACGCTATTATTTTGATTTATTAACACTTTGCTATAGCAATCACTCTCATGTCGGAATATACTAGCCCATTTGTTATATTTCATCCAACATTAAATCCCAAAAACTAGCATAATATGAGAATATGTATAAGGGCTTATGTAATATAACACAAGGTTGAACACAATAAATAACAGAAAACTGCAGTACTTTTTATTGATTCAGACTAAACTTCGGTCAGAGACAGTATTTTACACTAACTAGGACCCGTCTTTTTATTCCTATCTAAGCCGTTAATGCGCTTGAATTTGAAGAGCCAATTGAAGTGACAACGATAGACGTGTGTTTCAACAATGAATTACGTATAGTTATATGTCGGAAGGGGGAGTTCTATTTGCTCCCCCCATACTAATAAGTAGTGAAATGATTATGCAGAAATAGTCAGAATAGTCGAAGAACTAAGTTATCTATTTAATTAAAATTTTAGTCAGTAATTTTCAAAACACTTCAGTCCGTTCAAAGGGTTATTATGAAAATAATAACTAAATAGTAAATATAAATTTTACGAAGCAAATTATTAGGACTTTTCGTCTCTTAAGTTCTATCACAGACATTTTATTTTTTATATATAATAACCAATAAATAATAACGATTCCATTCAATAACTATCACTACACAGCCCTCTCCTTAATTTACGAAATTAAACCCTTGTTTTCGAAAATTACTAGTTATAAGTCAATTATACAAAACTTATTTTAAAGGCTACTATAATTTTGAGTTCATAAAAATTTTATTCGCATCAGAAAACATAAGAATTTTATACAATTACTGAGAATATTAGTAGCAGCTAAGAACAGCTTGGTTATTGGTGATTAAGTAAAATCTTTATTCAGCACACTTTTTACATTCTAAAAAAAAATAATTTCATATTTATCAATGTGATTGTCTTAAAACATGTTCTGACAATTGCAGAACCAAGGATAAGATATTTTCAACATAAATGAAAAAATGCCTGTAATTATACTTTTATGCTTAAGATAAAAGCTTAAAATAAACTTTAATCAGAGATATAAGATATCATATAAAACTTAAAAGATCCCTTTTATAGTTCAATAACATAATGTAACTTCTATTGATTAAAATGATGATTGAAATGATTCGTTCCAACTTCCTTTATACTATATAAAAATTAAATCTGTACAAATTTTAATTCATTTAAGAATTTTATTCAAGTTCTGTTGATATGTGAAGATTATCTGGTATGAAATAAATGTATTTATCTGATATTTGTTTAAGGACAACCGTGTTGCTTTTATAAATACTTTATTTTGGAAATTGGGTCAAATTTAAATGTTCTCAATGTGATTTTTTAGGTAATTAGTTATACTAGGAGTGTTACCAGTTATTAGGTAATTTGCACCTAATTAAGGTAATTCTGTCCGTTAATTTTTTTTTAACTGCACACTACGATGTATTTGCAGAAACCAAAAAGGAAATTTTAGATATGATTGACAAAGTTTGAAACTTTTTGTAATTATTAACAAGTAATAAAAAGAAATTTAGGCATTACCCGTCCGGTTAAAATATTATATTTCATATTCAGCAAATGTTAAACCAAGTTTCTTAAGAAATGAGTCGGTTAAGTTCGTTAGGATTTTTATTAATTAAGGTAATATAAAATTATTCAAAATAAAATTTTGTTTTCAAGTAAATAACTAATTTGGTAAACTCTCTATGTATAATTATTATACAAACCATAATGTTTCTTTTTAAAAAACAAACAGCATAATGAAGGGATGAGCACTAAACTACTTTTTTATAAAATAAATTACACCACCAAGGTTTGAAATGGATTCATGGAAGTGCTGTATAGTTATTATGATAGTATATTTTCCATATATTTCTTCAAGGGAAAGCGCGTGCTCGAGTAGCGGACACGAACAGTTGACCTGTAAGACTCCGCACAAAGCGCTCTTTTGTAGTGCCAATCTACTGTCTCCATCTTCTCTGTATTAGAAATCGATGAACGCTTTAGACAAAATAAGTTTAAACCTGATAAGTGAAACACTTCATTACTATTGTTATTTATATTAATATTCAGATGTTATCATGTAACCCACCTGTGTTATGCATATAATGAAAGTAACCGAGTTAACTTAATTGTATTGTACGCAGTAATAACTAGTACAAGAAAAAACCTATTACATTTTATTATTCTATTGCTAGACATCAATGGGTTCTACGTTAAGAGGTAAAAATAAATATTTATAATTTATGGACACATATGAAATCGCTAATGTTAAAAATGTTATTATTATTTAAATTGTTATTGTAATGTAAAACAATATAACTTGACAGTAATTTTATATATTTTACATACATATTTTAAAGATTTATAATATATATGTGGATGTTTTTTTTTATTCTTAATAATTGTGTGTACAGGGTTTTCAGCGTTTAACAACAACCCTAAATTTCATCGTTCCAACAAAATGTGTCTCATTGATCCTCAATTGACTGTTTCATATCACAAATTATAACTTACGATCTCAAAATAGTATAGGGGAAATGTCACTGTATAAATAGATCTTTTTTCGTGTTGAAAATGTATGGATTCAATATTTTAATATGTGTACATTTGAATAAGTTGACATAACTGCGATGGTTTAATTAAATTACATGGCAAGTTAAACGCAAAAGTGAATGATAAAATTATATATTTATCAATATTTATATAACGATGATAACTCTATTGTAACTGTTACTTGCTAACCAGGAAAATGGAACACTTTACTTTTCAGTATAGGAAACCTGTTTGCAATAATGATTTAATTAATAATTTATATAAATATAATTCATGTTGTATTTTTGTGATAACAAAACACAATAAATTAGACTGAATGTTTTTCCTGAGTAGTGACATTTAAATCATTTAAATTGTAGGGGCAATCGTGTTTCTTCTAAATACTTCATATTGGAAATTGGGTCAAACTTTAAAAAGTTCACTAACATTATCAGTTTGTATCTATTCCAATCGATTTGTATTGTTAATGGAAAAAAACTGGAACCAAATGATGGTTAAAATATGTATGATTATTTATTTATATTTTAAACAGTTAAGTAAGCCTTTACCCATGCATAATTTTATGCAAATATTGGCTACCAATTCGACGCTTTTCCTGTAATTACTATAATCCTGAACGTGTTCCGAGGCTGTAAATTTTATGAATGAAAGGTGTACTAAAAATTAAAATGATGAAGCATCTGACCTTATGGGTTAAAACTAAGGAAAGGTAAATTTAAATTTTATTTATTCTTAATATTACGTATAAGAAGTTGGATATGTAATGTTTTCTTTATTTTCACAGTTTCAGAAAAAGTCTGTTTTTTAACGTGAAAATAAAATAGATATATAACATTTCATATATAATTTTACAAAGATTGACGAATGCAAATAATATCGTCATGGATTTCTGACAGCTTCAATAATCCAGTAATATTTTGCGGAGGCTAGACGTGACTATTCTCATAGGATGGAGTATTACCGCATGATATTGATATATTGAAATAAATTGTTAAATTAATTCAAATATAACGTATATT